>NC_056720.1:2605368-2632868 GCF_018831695.1 Puntigrus tetrazona
CAAGAATACACAAAACATACGTTACCATCCAAATATAACAATAACTATAATAATAGTTTTTTATATTTAATTATTAACTCATTTAATGTAATTATTTGGGAGTATAATTGGAGTAGATGACATACGAAGTCAACGCAAAGACACAAATAGATGCAAATTCGCACCAAGAAACATAAATGTCGTGAATATGGCGGCACGTTTAATGTGAACGCGTAATATTTGCCTATATATAATTTCGACAAGCGTGAAATGTCCTGTTTGAAATGTCCGGTTGCATCATAAATGTTTTTTATGGTTTTTGTTTTTATTTGCACAAATGACGAAAGACAATAACGTAGTAAAATTTTAGATTTTTGCGTTTTATTTTTATAATTTTACTTTAAATTTTATATTAAAATAACAACATGCATTTAACGACGGCTAAAATTGAATCACGACCATTTCGGATATTTTATTTTGTTATTCGTAAAAAAATTAAAGGTAATAATAAAAAATAATTACATTTAAAGCAACAAATTATGCATTACTCTCATTTAAAATAAAATTAGTTTTAATCAGTTGCAGTGTATTATTTTCAACCATTTAATTTTATTTTTATTTTTATTAATTAATATAAGTTGTATTAATTTTTTAATACTAAAAATATATTTTGTTTTAAATGATAGTAAAACAATTAAAATAATAATCATAAAAATACTATTGTGTTTTACTAATAATGTTGATTAGTTTATTACATCAATAAATAATTGTACATTTTATTGTGTACTACTACTGCTATTACTAATAATAAAATTACGACGTATAAAAATAAATAAACACCATGTGCTTTTATCACCCACAAGCAAAGCGCATCTGACCAAACCTGTTTGCTAGCTTCAGATGAAAGCGCGTAAAACAAATAACAATCGCCGTTGAATGTTTTATCAAACCAAACCGCCGACTACGTGTATTTTTACCTTTTTTACTTCTCGCATGATATATTTAATAGCGCGAGCGAGGCGAGATGACAGGACCGTTTTAGCCCAGGTGCTGGAGAAGAGGAACGTGTAAATATAAAAACAATAAGCGGCGTGACAGGAAAGCGTGGGCGTGACAGTCTGGAGAGTCCCTCAGAGCATTAGCGGCTAATACTAGCACCGCGAGGAGACGCAGGGTATAAATTTAGACCGTCTCCTGCGTGTCAGTGTGAAATTGATCCACCGGGTGGGTGTTGATATTCACACCCGTCGCTTTCGTTTCCATCTAGCCGAGGCGTCGAGAGAGAGGAGGCTACTTCTGTTCCTCGTGTTTGACACGCAACGCGCCTAGCGCTTTCATTCGCTTCGCTTTCTGTGCCACAACACAGAGAAAAGACGAGAGGGTTTCCTGGCTAATTAGGAAACGGTTTGCTGGTTCTGCTGTTTGGCGCGGAGCTGACGGAGCACGCTAGCTGCCGATACTTGCTAGCTGTGGTGGATATCGGTGGCGTTCACGAGTTGACGATGATGATGCGGCACTTTCTGCTTTATTTGAGCAGGAAACAAACTGATAATACAAAACCAGGGTGTTCAAATAAACGTTATTACAATTACACATTTTAACATAAATAGTAATTTACCTAAACAAATTACTTATGTTAGTTAATTAATTCGATATTACTATTTAGATATAATTCTTTGGAAATGTTTATACATTTTTTTGTAATTCAATAAATTAAAATATTTAATTTATATTAAATATTTATTATTTTTTGTTGTTGTAATAATTCAATAAATAATTATTTGTATTATGTTAACATCAAAAGCAATGATTATTATTTTATAATATTATTTTAATTAAAACTAATAAAATAAATTGGTATTATATTATAATTAGTTACTATTGTTGTTATTATTATTAATAATAATAACAACAACCATTTATGTGTTGATTTATATAATCGATAAATAATTTTGTATGAATTATTTTAATTAAAACTAATAAAATAAATTGGTATATTATAATTGTTACTATTATTATTATTATTAACAACAACAACAACCATTTATGTACTAATTTATATAATTGATAATTATTTTAATATAGATTCATATAAATAACTAGATTAACAGACACACAGCAAGTGAAAATCACGATGAATTAATAATAACAACTGATCAAATTACTTTAAGAAGAAGAAATCGCGTACTGAAAATGTAACATCGCCAGGTAAAATGCGGTCATGTCTACGCTCTTGCATAAAGAACGACTTGAACGTTGCATTCATATCCTTAAGTGAACTCTAATCGATAACCCACCATTCGTTCCCTCTCAAATGCACTATTTGTTTTAAACACACTACACGCATTAGCAAACGTCACGACAAACAAAGTCATCACCGGTTCCTTCCTCATCCCTAGACACAAACGCTTCCCGTCTAAAGTCTTCCAGACAAAATCAATAGCGGGAGACAGCAGAAGGCAGGAGCGCCGGCTCTCAGCTCTCCTCCTTCCACACCTGAGTCATTAAAATCACCCCATGCTGCAATCAGCTAGCAAAGTCATCGCGGTACATCTGGCCGCCGCAGACGTTATCAGCGATGCAGCCGCCCTCCTCCCCACATCCGCTGTTAATTGCACATTTGGTAGGCCTCCAAAACGGCCGGAGATGTTTGATAAAGTGACCCTTTATGATGAAATATGGTGCAGCGGTTGTGGAACGCCCTCGCCGCACTGCAGACTATCAAAGCACGCTCGTGATTGAGCCTTTGAAGTAATTAATTGGAAAGAGGCAGGCCTGCAAATTAACAAGGGCTCAGGGCAAAAATATTATTAAAAAAGTGGGGCCAAAAACGTGTTGTAGGAATGAATTCCTCTGCTGTTTTCTTTGTTGTTGTTTTTTTTGTTTTACTTGAGACATTCAAATTAGATTCTATTCTGTGCCTAACTATACATGAATGCGGACATCAAAGGGCCAATTTCATTCCTTTATGTAAATGTAATTATTTATCCACCATCAGAAACTCATTAACAGAGAGAAAGAAAGAGAGAAGGACTGATGAACGCATGGACATATGGACAGTCAGAGAGACGGATAGACAGAAGGACTGACAGATGGATGAACAGACGGAAAGATAAACAGAAAAGGACAGATAGGTGGACGGAAAGATAAACAGAAAAGGATGGAGAGATAGATCCATCCCTCCGTCAGTCCTTTTGTCTATCCGTCCATCTAGGACTGATAGATGGACGGGGAGATGGAGAGATAGACAGAAGGACTGACAGATGGATGAACAAACGGAAAGATAGATAGACAGAAAAGGACCGATAGGTGGACGGACAAATGGAGAGATGGAGAGATAGACAAAGAAAGACTGACAGATGGACAGAGAGATGGAGAGATAGAGAAGGACTAATAGATGGAGAGATGGATAGACAGATAGAGAAGGACTGATGAACGCATGAACATATGGACAGTCAGATAGACAGAAGGACTGATAGATGGATGAGCAGATGGAGAGATGGATAGATAGATGAAAAGACAGAAAGATAGAGAAGGACTGATAGATGGACGGAGAGATATACGGACAAACGGAGAGATGGATAGACAGAGAAATGCTAAAAGATGGACGGACAGATGGAGAGATGATAGATAGAGAAGGACTGAGAGATGGAGAGCTAGACAGAGAAGGACTAACAGATGGATGAACAGACAGAAAGATAGATAGATAGAGAAGGACTGATAAACAGATGGACAGGCATAGGACAGATATATGGACAGATAAATCAAAAGAAAAGGACTGATGGATGGACAGATGGATGTACAGACACATGGACAGATAGATTCACAGAGAAGTACTGATAGATGGACGGATAGACAAAAGGACTGATGGAGGGATGGACGGACAGACATGTGAACAAAAAGAGAAGCTGACAGATGGTCAGACAGATGGACAGATAGATAGACAGACAGACAAAGAAGGACTGATAGATGGACGGAGGGACATACGACAGACATATGAACAGACAGAAAGAGAAGGACTGGTAGACAGATGGACGGGTGGACAGACATAGGACAGATATATAAATAGAAGGACTGATAAACAGACAAACAGACATAGGGGAAGTATGTTGATGGATAGATAGAGCTAGACTAATAGATGGATAACAGATGGAGAGACAGCGAAAGACTGATGGACGGACGGATAGATGGACGTACAGACAAGTACTTAGATGGACAGACATAAAGACAGATAGACGGACAAACAGACTTAGAAGTATATTGATGGATAGATAGACAGAGCTAGACTAATAGATGGATAACAGACAGAGAGACAGAGAAAGACTGATGGACAGATGGACATGGACAAAAAAAACAGAGAGAAGGACAGACAGAGAGACAGAGAAAGAACAATGGATGTGGACAGAAAAAACAGACAGAGAGAGAGAGGGACGGACAGAATGACACGGAGGTAGATGTTCAGACTGACAGACAGGTAGATCGTTTTTTCAGACAGAAAAGCAGACAGATCCACGCAGCTTTCAGACAGACAGGGCAATCAAACTCTTCCTAGGTGTCACTGTAGTGTGTACTAACAGCACGTGTTCCTGTGGCGTCTGTCTGAGCGTCTCCTGCACGCGTGTCAGCGCTCCGCTCAGCGTCGTTCTGTTAAGAACGCCCCGAAGTTTGAGATGCGGACGGCGGCCGCTGTGAGATGACAGCAACGACAGAGACGCAGACAGGTGGCGTGGCGTACCTGAGCCCCGAACACCCAAACAGATGGTGCTGCTCCACGCTGAAGAGATAATCACAAACTGTACCTCTGTAATAACAAGCCAAACGACACTCTAGAGAACCAGCTTGTTTATTAGACACTAAAGAACCTAAATATTTGCTTCATATTTGTATGATAATGAGGTTGTTCAGCGATGCATGTTTGTGTAAAAAATGTGATTTTATATAAAAAAAACGCATTATCATTAGTTAGTGAATATCTCCGTTTCCTAGTGAAGAACAGCATTGCCCAGCGATCGCTCAAGTGGCCGCTCCCATGATGCAAAGCAACCGTCAAGACAGATACTCTTTCAGACACACAGGTATTTTTAGATGGTCAGACGAACGTACTTTCAACAGATTGGTTTTCCCCCCAATTTTTTTGGCCACTAGATAGACTGACAGACAAGGAGACAAGATAATTATTCAGATGGCCAGCCAGAGAAAGAGACATAATAATAATTACTTGAAGGAAAGACACCTTTCAGAGACAGAGAGACAGACACTTTTTTAAGACAGTTGAATCCTACCAATAACTTTCTACAAACTGACTAGACTTTTTCAGATGACAAGACAGTTTTTCAGACAGATGAAGAGACAGTTATTCAAACAGATGAAGAGACAGACAGACAGTTTTCAGACAGATGAAGAGACAGACAGTTTTTAGACAGATGAAGAGAGACAGTTTTCAGACAGATGAAGAGACAGACAGACGGTTTTCAGACAGATGAAGAGACAGACAGTTTTCAGACAGATGAAGAGACAGACAGACAGTTTTCAGACAGATGAAAAGACAGACAGACAGTTTTCAGACAGATGAAGAGACAGACAGTTTTCAGACAGATGAAGAGACAGACAGTTTTCAGACAGATGAAGAGACAGACAGACAATTTTTCAGACAGACAGATGAAGAGACAGACAGTTTTTAGACAGCCTCTTTGAGACAGACAGTTTTCAGACAGATGAAGAGACAGACAGTTTTCAGACAGATGAAGAGAGAGTTATTCAGACAGATGAAGAGACAGACAGACAGTTTTCAGACAGATGAAGAGACAGACAGTTTTCAGACAGATGAAGAGACAGACAGTTATTCAGACAGATGAAGAGACAGACAGTTTTCAGACAGATGAAGAGACAGTTTTCAGACAGACGAAGAGACAGACAGTTATTCAGACAGATGAAGAGACAGATAGACAGTTTTCAGACAGATGAAGAGACAGACAGTTATTCAGACAGATGAAGAGACAGATACTATTTTTTTTGACAGACAGTTGAATAGACAGACAATTTTTCAAACAGACAGATGAAGAGACAGACAGTTTTCAGACAGATGAAGAGACAGACAGTTTTTAGACAGATGAAGAGACAGACAGACAGTTATTCAGACAGATGAAGAGACAGACAGTTATTCAGACAGATGAAGAGACAGACAGACAGTTTTCAGATAGATGAAGAGACAGACAGTTTTCAGACAGATGAAGAGACAGACAGACAGTTTTCAGACAGATGAAGAGACAGATACTTATTTTTTTTGACAGACAGATGAAGAGACAGACAGACATACTTTTCACAGAAAGACAGAACAATAGACACATTTTCAGAGAGATGGAGACACAGACAGGTTCATTTATCAGATGGTTAGACATTTTTAGACAGACGAAGTGATACTTTTTTTAGACACTCTTTTTTTTAGATGGAGAAACACTTTTAGATAGACAGATGGGCAGAAAGATACTTTTTGAGACAGATGGAGAGACATACCTTTTTTAGACGGCAAGAGAGACTAAAAGACATACACCTTTTTCAGACAGATGTTTTATAGATGACAGATTTATTCAGACAAATAAACTTTTTTTCAGAGAGACAGATAGTTTTTAGACCGATGGGGAGACAGACAAGATACTTTTTTCAGATGGTCAGAATTATTTTTAGAAAGACAGACTGGTGTAGTTTTTTTAAATAGACCGAGACAGATGGACAGATACTTCTTCCAGACAGAGACCGAAAGACAGACAAGGTTTTTCAGAAAAACACAGATCCGCTGAACCCAACACTCTCAAGTCAACAATAAATCAAAATGGACGTTTTTTTGGACATCGTTTGACACCAAACCATTTAATTTCTGTTGACCTCACCAATCGATTACAGAACAATTCATTTTTGGTCAAATTAAATATCCTGATTCACATGGACACACGCTGCCCGTGATTTTCAGACTGTCAGTTAGCAAAAAAACTTCTTGATGGAAAACATCGGTAATGAAGTTGGAATTCTATCTTTGGCATGAAATGGGATCGGGGCCGGAAATATGAGCGAGGGCTTTAATCTTCCCGTCCTCTGATGGATGTGAGCTCGCAAGTGAATAAAGCCGCCAACAGACGGAGATGGGAGAAGCGCTTAGTCAGATATTGGGTGTTAGATGTTTCCAGAAGCCTGTTTGCGGCGATGATCCGGGGAAATGTTTGCCGGCCTCAGCTTTTCTTCCAGCGGTGTAACAACCGAAGAGGAACAACCGCCGAGAACAAAAAACCACAGGAGCCATTACTGAAGCGCAACCGAGATGGGATTTCTTATTGCTTCGGACGACTTCTGGAGACACTTCGGCAGGCGAACAATAAACTGACAGTCGGTTCTGAAGGGATTTTCGGGATAGTTTACGCTCACCGTTGCAGACCGCTGAGTTCTTAAGATTGACTGGAGTTGGTCAGCGCTATACTTTATTGACTTCCTGTTCTTCCTGGCCTTTAGGTGATTGCTAGCTTTATTTACACATACATATATACACTGTATATATTCAGAATTGTTGCATGTCTGAGCATCGCAGAAGAGTTAATAAATTTACGTTTTGAACGAATCATTTGAAACAAAGATTCAAAGCCTCATTTACTTCATTCCTGAATGAATCAGTCGTTTGAACGAATCAAGGGAAGACGTGTACTGCCATCTTTAGTTTCTTATTTAGTGTATCACTTCATGAAACAAATCAATAAAAGTAAAATATTAAAGGATCATTCATTCACCCTCTTGTCGTTTCAAACCTTTCTTTTGTGGACCATAAAAGAAGGGATTTTGAAGACTGTTGCTTTGTTACAATGCCTTTCATTGTATAAATAAAATATACAGAGATGTTTCTCGAACTGTATTTTATGTTTCATTTTAGCCTATAAGTTTGCGTGTAATAAATTTCTTTCTAAAACTGCAATTCGTAGTGTCTGCAATGTCTCCTTAATCTGTTATGGGTATTTTGAGTCCAATTTATTTTGCGATTAATTAGTTTCGGTCAGGGTTTGGCTCTGATTTTACGGACCTGCAGCTGATAGAGTGACTAATGCTGCTCGTCTTCATCATCCTCCTCCTCCTCCGCCTGCAAGAATACACGTATTTATAGAGCATCGTGTGGTGCGATATCAGCGAGTAAAGCACTGAACTACTGAATCTGTGAGCTCCTATCCGAGGAAATCTGCCTCTTCTGGGAAAGGACACTGGAAAAAGCGAGATAGATGACAAATACAAGACGTTTTAATAAGCATCTTCAGCAAAAAGTTAAAACGGTCCAATTCAGTAAGTTGTTGAATCGATCAACCAATCAACCAATGAGTCGATTTAGTGAATCAGTGAATTGATTCGGTTAGACAGTTAGCTGGTTCAGTGAATCATTGAGTCTGTCGCGGTTCATCAATTTTGTGAATCATTTCTATTTTTGTAATATATATTTAATGTATTCTCAAAAAAAAAGTAGTAGTAATTTAACAAATAATATTTTTTATAATTTTTAAAATACAGAATATAATTCTCAAAACATAGAATATTTGTATATATTTAATAAATAGGAAGTTAAAAAACAATAGCCAAAAATATTATCAAAACCTAATAATATAAAAGTACGGTTTAAATAAATCACAAATGTTAATTTTAGAAATATAAAGTTTTTTTCTATGTGTAAAATATATAAATAGTATAGTTATATATTATAAAAATAAGTTTAAATAATGTCTGAAAATATATAAACATACAACTGTTTTTAAATATAAATATTTTATAAACTTTATATATATATATATATATATATATATATATATATATATATATATATATATATATATATATATATATATATATATTTATTTATTTATATTTTAGAAATATACTTTTATATTATATTATATTATATTAAATTATATTTTTCCTAGATTTTGAGTTTACTACTTGCTCTAAACCTTGTGGATCTTCTTGGTTCAGCTGAAATTATTATTCTTTGAATACATTTTTTTTAAAAAAGTAATTAAAATTGAGATGCATATCATATACTGTCTTAAGACTGAAAAATATTAATATTTTCAAATAAGGTTCCTTCTTTTAAGTTACACAATGCACACCACAGATAAGTGAAGGCAGTGTCACTCCACGCTAGATGTATGCAAATGAATCAGTGAAGCGCTAATTGCTACGGACGACTGATCGGGTTGTAATGAGGATAATCCACAAAATATTTAGCCGCTCACGTTAAACCCGTAACAGTCCTCGTGTAGAGTCTGTAAGATGTGATTTTTATAATGCATGTATTGGCCAGGGATTTGCAGCTGTAGATGAACTCAAACAGAAGAGCTCAAAACCAGGAAGAAACTGCTCAGAAGAGCCTCACTAATGTAGAGCAATGCAATAAAAGTGATCAAAACATTAAAAAACACTAGAAAACAACACTGCCAGTCCAAACACATACAATACTATTAAATGGGTGGAATATGTATTTGTATTATATTTATAAATATTTACTTATTTATAAAATATACAACTTGTAACGTGTTTGTTTATATCATTTCTCAAATAAAATATGTTTAAAAATGTAATATTAAATGCATAATATTAAAACTAAATAATAATAAACAAATGTAAAGTATTAAAAATATTACCCATTTAAACAAAAATAAAATTTATTTATTTTTGATTTGATTGATTTTTGAAATTTGATCTTGTCTTAATATATTTGTAATTAAATTAATTACCAAATAATGCATAAATGTAAAAAAAAAAAAAAATATATATATATATATATATATATATATATATATATATATATATATATAATAACCAAAAACTCATTTTGAATAACTAAATTAAATATTTTAAGATAACTAAATAAATAAAAATAAATGATTAAAAATCATTAAACATGATACAATGTTTACAATAAAACAGGAAACATTTTATGTTATATTGTGATATTTATAAACATGTACTTATCACATTTATAAAGTACTTATTTCAACAATATATCAAATGTGTAAATTAAATATCAAATACATAAAAATCTATTAAAAAAATAATTTAAAAATACATAAAAACAGAACAATGCCTAAAACAAAAATGTCCAACAACAAATTTAAAATAATTCAAATACATATGATTGAAATAAAACAAGAAACAATTCACATTTAAGTTTAACAGCAAACGAGCAAAAGTTTGATGTTTCATAGTTTCATAACTAATGTAGTTGACTTAAACTCTTCATGTACTTTTCCTTTCTAAAACTGACGTGCTGGAATTGTGCGTGAATACTAAAACTACTCCAAAGCGCTTCATATTTCCAGAGTTGGGCCAAACTTTATGTAATTGTTGCTCCGTCTGAATTACCAGAAGAAAATCGGAGGATCGGAGCTGCGAAAATAAGAGAGCGAATGCATGATTGCCACGCCGCCGTCGTTATTCTCCAGTCAAAACAAATCAGAAAGGCTCCTGTGATAAATAATGATGATTTTTCTTTGAAAGCAACATTGTGAAACGACAAGCCAAAACAAAAAAAACAGAGCCCGGCGTGGAGATGAAAGCCAGCGACGAGTCTCATCGGTGCGCCGGAGCCGCTTTGATCAGCCGCCCGTGAATTCGAAAGAGTTTCGACACGGATCCGGCGCGCGACCTGACAGAAGCGCCTCGTCACCGTCGGGTCGGCGACAGACAAAACAGCCTCCCTGCGGCTTCGTCTTAACCCCCGTCTGCAACCTGCCAGAGTCTGCGCGTGAAGGCACCGGCGAACGGCCTCAAAACCCGCGGTTCCTACGCTAGCTCTGAAACGCTCGAAGCCGAAGGACTTATAAAGCGAACACGTTCTCATTAGCATTCAAGAGTCAACCGTATTATATTTATATTTTTCTCTCCAGTTCATAAGTTTTCCGTTTAATTTATTCAATGGATGGATGTCACGCTTGGCGGATCGTGTTAAGTGTGAAAAAGCAATAAATTATGAATTTTAAATGAGAGCAGACCTTGCCAACTTTTGCACCAAGAATCACTGACAGACGCATTTTTATTTTAATTCAAATTAATGGGTTTTTTTTTTCCAAGACTGCACACCGGTACACATTATGCCAACATCTGTTTTTTTATATGTTTTATTAATTTTTACGATTGGTTATACATGTGATTAAAAAGTTCAAGCGTTTGAATGAATATTTTGACTCGCAGGAAAATCGGGATTTTGTTTCTCTTTTAAGACTCTTCAAATTTTACCAAAAGGCTGGCAGGCTGCAATCACGAGGATTCGATAATATGCTAAAAATCACAACAAACGTGAGCTGCACAATAGTAAAACGACGTGCTAGAAGCACCGCACAGTAATGTGCAAAAAACACGTTCGCAACCATGCAGCAACGTAATAAAAATAAGTCAGCCATGCACTAAAACAATTACAATCAACTTGCCAAATGTTAGATCCTATTTCCAAACATGCAGATGCTAAAAACCCTTTAAAGACGCTAACTGCGTGGTAATGTACTGAAAACGGTAATACTGTACGATTTTGTCCTGTAAAAATTACCTTGTAAAAAAAAAAAAAAAAAAAAATTCAAAATCTTCACAAGCATGCAACAATGTGTTAAAGGCCAATCAAACACATAGCAATGTGCTAAAAACATTCAGAACTTTCAGAAATTAGCAACGTGCTAATATACAGAAACGTACTAAAAATCTGTCCAAATAGGTGTTAAAAAAATTGTAAAAATTACCATCGAACGTATTATAAAACACCTCAAATGCCTTCAGAAGCATTCAGCAATGTGTCAAAAGACAATTTGATAAGCTTAAGTTAGCAGGAAGATGCTAACAAACATTCAGAACAACCTAGAAACATGCTAAGATACATTAAATTGTCCATTCAGCGTGCCCACTAAAAATAGCTTTGCAACTATTAAACACGATAAAACGTAATAAAAAAGAAGAAAATACTACCTTCACAACCATTTAACGTTAAAAAGATGAAACATTCTAAAAAACGGTAAAAATAACGTCTAAATTATTGAACATGCTAAAATGCTAAAACATGCTGAAAAACACAGAAATGTCCTTTGCAACTATTCAACATGCTAAAACATACAATAAAACAGTAAAAATACTATCATAACTATTAAACATACTGTAACGTAAAACATGCTCAAGAATGTCAAAAACACTTTCGCAACTATTTAAGGTTAAATGCTAAAAAAATCTACTTTGAAAATATCTTCACAACTATTCAACAAGCTAAAATTCTAGAACATGCAAAAAAAACCCAGCAAAATGCAAAACAACCTCCACAAACACATTAGTAACCATGTTTTTTTTTGGTGTATTAATTACCTTTTTGTATTTTACTACACGTACGATGGGTAAACTATGGTTAATGTAGCAAAACCATGCGGTGACGATGGTTTGGTATTTTCTTTGTACTAAAATCATGTTTAATTTTCGTAAGGATGTGCTAAAAGTCTGTTCGAGCATTAAGCAAACCCATAACAAATGACTGCAGCATGCTAAAAACAAAACCGCTTGCACATTGCGGATGACTGTGAATCACACTAAAAAAACCAAACCAAAAAAAACACCTGAAACACTTTCACAAACAACGCCGCAATGTGCTAAATGCTGTGCACCTCAAGCCCACAGCAAAACAATAAAAAGTGGCTCATTTATGAAGAAACAATAAGTAGAGTGTCAGTAGATCAGAAAAAGCACCATTCATTGACTTGGTTTATTAAAAGTACCTCAAAATGAACTATTATCAGAAAATAATTCACATATTGGACTGTTCCTTTCTTACGGAGGTTGCCATATTCCATCTCTTACCCCTTTCGTTTGCCAGCTTCCATGACTGAAACGAAAAGCGCTGCGTTTTCCTTCAACTGGCAACCCTGGTGTCCCGAAACGCGATTGGTTAAACAGACAGTGGGCGGGGTTTTGCGAACGAAAACCGAGGTCAGCATTCCGGGTCGGAACGCACATTTTCAAAGAATAACAACAGTCTTTAGCATCGTTTTTCAGACAAACAAGCATGTTGGCTTAGTACGTTTGCGGATATTTAAGAACCATTCTACGGTATTTTTATGCTTTAGTAGAGTCGAAATCCCACATACACCTTTATACACCTTTTTCATACACCATAGCACCTTTAACAGCCACCGCAATAAAGAAAAGAAGATGATAAAGAGTCGAATGAGCTCAGAAGATGAAAGAGTTGTCTGCAGATTGTGTCACATGACTCGGTTCACTAGTGGCAGGCTGAATGGAGGCCATTGATTGGCGTGTGTTTACCGCCGTGTCATTACCGCGAGGCCTGGGCGACGGCTCTGTCATTGACAGAATTAACTGGAGTGTTTTCCGATTGCGTGACTGAGCGCCTACACCGTCTAAACACAAGGACTCGCTTTCAAGAGCGCCACTTCTTAGAACGCTCTCAATCAATTCCAGGAATATATATCGCCAAGGAAGGGCACAATGGAGAGACGTCGGGGGGCTGCGCTCATCGGAGGAAGATGAAAGCCCGTTCAGCAGAGCAGAATACAGAGAATAGCCAGCTTAAGGACAAACCCAGCAGAAGATCTCGCCGAATTACCTCAACAACCGGCTTCACGACGGCGTTTGAGCGCGATTAAAGTGTTCTGTCGCAGATAAACACCGGCGTGAAAACGGCAACGCATTTCAAAACGGTTTCAAATTAAAAACTTTAACCAGACAAAGGCCATCAAACCACCTTAGGCCAGTTTAAACGTCAAACAAGTAAACAAACATGCATAAATTAGCATCTCTAAAAACAACGTGGAGGAGATCGGTGCAAGAAATTGAACGGAAGTGGATAAAGAGCGTCAAAAAACTTTTCGCAAGATTCACCCAAGGGTTTCAACAGCAACTTCTGCTCAGGAGTTAGCGGTTTATTTTTAGACGCGGCACTGCATTGTGGGTAAAGGCGGCTAAGTCACATGTGACAGGTTAATTGACTGTGAGATGATGTTAATAAGGTTTTCTTGCCAGCGTTCAGGTGGAGGTGTAATTTTATGGAAGGAGAGACGGAGCGAGAGTCATGCCAATAATAACCAGAAGATAATCCAGGGTCAGAGAGCCAATGCTCGCCTGGGCCTAGCGCATGCGAGTCACCCAAAAGCGCAGAGCTAAGACGCGCGCTAATTTATTACATGTCAAAGAGACAAAGCTTAAAGAGGAGGAATATTAGAAGCAGACACAATGCGAGAGGGAGGTCAACGGAAAGTCTTGAATGTGAGAGTGAGCTAAAATATGAAACGAAATGCTAATATAAAAGTTTGCTCAGGCACCGTCAACTCTGAATATGTATAGTTAAGTACGGATTAGCACACTAACGCACTACTCTTATGATTTCTGCCATGTACGGAGAGTGCGATGTTTTGCCTACACATGCCACGCGTTTAAAAGGTTATCGGCTGTATGTTTCTGTATGCTAATAAATGGTAAAGCTGAATTGTAAACTAGCAAACTGGCCATTTTAGCAAGTTTATGTGTGCTTTATTTGATTATGTGTAGTTACCCTCTGTTTTTGTATGCTAGCAGCAGTATTAAAGGAAACGTTTCTGTGTGCTCATGTATTTAAAGGAAAATTACATGTAAACTAGCTATTTTAACAGTTAGCGTATGTGTCTGTATGCTAACCATCATTAAGACAACAAGCAAACAAACCACTTTTTGTACTGTTAGCTTGTGTTTAAATGTATGCTAATGACAGTATTTCTAAAGAAAACTGATTAGTAAACTAAACATTAACCCATATTTCTACATGCTAATAGACACTAACTAGCAAAGTAGCAATTTTAACCAACGGCCTATGATTCTGAATGCTAACTAACAGTATTCCTAAAAGGAAAAAAAACAAACTGTTATCGGCTGTATGTTTCTGTATGCTAATAGACAGTAAAACTGAATTGCAAACTAGCAAACTGGTCATTTTAGCTCTTAGCATAAGTTTATGTGTGCTTTATGTGATTATGTGTAGTTTCCCTCTGTTTTTGTATGCTAGCAGCAGTATTAAAGGAAATGTTTCTGTGTGCTCATGTAAACTAGCTATTTTAACAGTTAGCCTATGCATCTGTATGCTAACCATCATTAAGACAACAAGCAAACAAACCACTTTTTTTACTGTTAGCTTGTGTTTAATGTATGCTAACGACAGTATTTCTAAAGAAAACTGATTAGTAAACTAGCCGTTTTAACTCTTAGCCTATGCTAACGACAATAAGATACCCGACCTAGCAAACTAACCATTAACCCATATTTCTACATGCTAAGAGGCACTAACTAGCAAAGTAGCAATTTTAACCAACGGCCTGTGATTCTGAATGCTAACTAACAGTATTTCTAAACAGCTAACCATTTTAGCCATTAGTTGTATTTATGTACAGTAACCGTCAGCGTTTCTGAAGGACACCGACTTGACTTTAACTATCGACTTTAACACGTTTTCTGTATGTAAACTAACAAACTAGCCATTATACCGTTGTTGTTCCCGTTGGCTAACTGACAGCAACCCTTCTGTAACTTAGCAAACTAGCCATTTTCGCAAACCTGCCATTTCATGCTACGCCAACAAGCGTTGAGCGTTCTGCTACAGACCCTCTCGACTCCACCGAGAAAACGTTTCATTCACCCTCTTTAGTTTGACAAGCGATCTAATCTCAACAATGGCGGTCGAACGACTCGTACGACATATCCACAATAGCGAGATATTCAGCGTGAGGATTAGAGGGCGTTCTGTCCTCGTACGGTCAATAAAGGGCCTCCGCCGCGCCGCTGCTGATAGCCTTCGACCCCCGATAGATTAGCACCTGCACAGTTATTATTCCATTATGCCGTCGATGAAATACACGCGGATCGTCGCGGCCTAATCACAGCGCACCGGACGACGTGTGCGCTTTCATTCCCGCGGTGATCCCAGATGTCAGCCGAAGCTGGAGCCGTTCACAAAGAGCACGGGGTCACGAATTGGATTTAAGCTCGACTCTTCAGGTAGTGGTTTAACCGCATTGGACCGCTTTAACGCTAAAAGAAAGCGTTCGGATCTAGATTACAGTAATTTGCACAATTAAAAAAATACACTGAACCTGACATTTTCAATTCAATATATATATAAATATAACATATATATCCGTTTCCCATAATCCTCTCTGCTGCTTTGACGACCTTGCATCGCGACCCTCAACGATGCCCCTTCGTTTTTCCGATGACACCGACAAGAACGTCAGCGGAAACGAGGACGCTGTGTTTTATCCAATTAGCTGTAATTGTCTGGGCGTTAGCGAGCGTCTTTCTGCCGCTGCCCTTTCGGCCGGATGAAGTCACCCGATGTCAAGTGTCAGAGCTCTGGCATATTGGCTTTCCCAGCTCCTGATGTCTGCATCACAGCATCCCACACGGACGAACGTGCGTCTTATTAATCACAACTGGACATGTATTATCATTAAACTGACAAAAAACTGCGAGCTGAAGTCATAAACGAGGCCCCAACTGGCTACGGTTTCCTGAAAGCGTCGCGCGGAAGCTCACACGTCTACATTTCTTGGTGTTTTTGGGACGCGCCAGGCTCCTGCAGCTTACGTTTGAATGAAATTTCAGGCTCTGCGTCTGACTGGAGTTTAATCACATCTGCGGCGCGTAAACAGCCTCGACATGTGTGAATTATATATGAATACATCACTGTAATGGCTTCACTGTCACTGCCGACGGCTCCGGCTTATTATTCGACTTATTATGCAGCTACGACGCTGAGAAATTAACTTTCATATCAGTCAGACGTGATTTTATAGATGGATTTCTGGGGAATCTCACAGAGCCGCCGTAGAGAAGAGTCTGTTTTCTACAGACTAAAAACAAAAGCTTTGAAATGAGTGTGAATTTCACTGAAACCTGTCAAAAAAAATCTTATAAAAGATAAATAAATTATATATATACACACACATACATATACATATATATATATATATATATATATATATATTATATAAATATATATATATATATATATATATATAGTGGGGTAAATATGACTCTCTATTTATGTAATTCGTAAGTAAAACTGTAAATGTATTCATGCATTCAGAGTTTATTTTCTTTGCAAACTAACTATCTGTGTTTATGGCTTAATTACAAACTGAAGTGTGGAGTATAGGCCTGTAAAACACAGCAGACTCACCGAGCTTCAGACCAGAGCAGATGTTCAGTCTTAAAGACACGGTTCACCCCAAAAGAGCAAGACGTCTTCTTAGTCAAATCAACCAAAACAACGCCTCCTGAAGACGTCGTAATTTCATTCTGTCTAAAAACAATGGAAAAGCCTTGGGAGAGGAGGAAAGTAATTACGACCAAAACGTAACCACATTACATTTGTGAAACGTTTTTTTAAAAAAAAAAAAGCGACCTCCAAGAGCCAAAAAGTAAATGTCTTCATGCAACAAATACTATGTATATGGGAACATCTGCGTCCGATTTCCATCAGAGACGAGGTTGAAAAGCAAACCGCAATTGTTTAATGCAATCTGCGTATTTAAATTTCACTGTAAAGACGATGAAAATACTGCAAAGAAACACTTTACCCAAAATTAAATCAAGCATTTGACGTAGACGACTTCTGTAGTACGAAAAATAAATACTGTGGAAGTCAAAGGTCTTTTTACTCACATCCGTCAAATCATCTTCACGATCAACAGAGTAGAAGAAACATGTGCAAATAAGATAATAACTACGACAGGGAAACACATTTGTGGTTGAACATCCTTTAAAAACAGACATCGGGATAACAACCAAACTGCAACATTGGCACAACGTTGCCGAGAACGTAACATCAGTGCAATAAAATGTTATAAAAAATACGATATTTTCGGAACATTTTGTTAGCTTTAAAAGGTTGCTGCGATTTGAAACCTGCACGCAATCATGTGACGTGAAAACCAAACAAAAAAAAACGCAACCTTTGTACGACGTTTATTTATAACGCAATTTGTGTATTGCGTGCCTTTATCGGACGTGACAACCGTAGTGTTGCGCTTGAACAGCTAAAGGCTGGACGCGGCAAAGTGACCGTTACTAATTATTCGACGTGTGTGTCAGTACGTTATAAATATTAAAACGTTATAAAGAGGCTTCGCTGATTATAATGAGCGCTACTGTATTTTGTCGCACCAGTGCCACCAACGTCTGGTGAAGAATTGTTTAGAGAAAACTATGAAAAATCTTGACTTTTCTGATCAAAATGCAACATTTATGGAACGATTTGTACAAAAAAAGGCAAAAAATATGCAAATTAAATTTAATAACTACAACAGAAAGCTTTTTTGCGCATTAAGAAAAAACCTTCCAAAATCAGACAAAAACTAATCTTTAAAATCGTAATTTTTGACATTACATATGATACGCAAGCACTGAACCAAACTTCGACGTTTGCACAACGTTTACAACTTTCAGTGCAATCTGTGCAGTAAAATAAGCGCAACAAATTCTGGATATATGCAAATAAGATTCAATACACGACACGGAAACATTTCCGTGCTTGACCACTCTTAAAAACACGTCCACAATATCCAAAGCGAGGCGAAAAAAAACTAACTGCAATCTTTGCATCAAATATCATTTTAACGCGAACGCAATAGAAAGGCTTTAAAGGCGTCGTTCGCCCAAAACTAAATCGAACTGCTTGAAAAACATTGATTCCTCAAAAAGTCTTTGTGTTCAACAGAAAAAAACTAACTCATATGGGTTTAAAAAATAATTCAGGATGACCACAATTCGAAGTTTATGGAAAATTCTGAGTATGTTGTTTGTTTCCGAGTAAAACCGTAGCAATCAGTTGCTTCGCGGAAACGTCGAAACGCCATCTTTTTCCCAAATTCCTCCCCGAGGACTAAGCTGCCCGTGAGTTTAAGTAAAGCTGCTGGAATCCAGTGGAGGTTGTGTTTGATTTGCTCCGGATCCGGCGGAGAATTATGTCTCTCTAACAAGCTTGTAATTTCACCCGACGCACGGCCGGCAAATCATGAATCTCGGCCGTAATATTGAGCCTTCAGTCTTGGTTCAGAGCTCAAACATTGACTTAACGCGCTGGAAGGATTCCCGCCCAGCCGGCACAAAGGCATTCTGGGAGCCGCTCGGGCAAATACAAAGGGCCATGAATTACATCGTCCGCTTGTGTCTCGCCCCTCGCTGCGTCTCGGGCCTGCCGCGGGGAACATCGATTCGCTGCTCATCAGAGGAGAAAGAGAAGAGCTCCAGATGCCATGGATTATTTCACGGTGTCCGCTTCGCCGGCTGAACGCAGGACACGCGGAGAAGCACAGGTCACCGGACGCCTGCGTCTCGGCATCGATTCTGGAAGCGGATACACTGGGAGCGATGTCTGAGGTGTACCGCGTCGAGAGAAACGCTTCTCAAAGCTTCATCTCCAGCTTTACTTTGGGGGTTTGCTCGCAGCGGGAGTTTGTTGTTGTTGTTGTTTTTTTTGTGACAACCGAAATAAAAGTTCTGTTATATTGTTTAAAACCCTCTGGGGTCGACGGACCGGGATGCAGCGCGTTCGCTAAGCAATTTTTAAAAAGCTAAGCGCAATTAAAGTAATAGAACTATTAATAAAAGCATGATACATTTGTATTAAATCATAAATCCAGTACAATCAAAACAGACACAATTTGACATGGCCCTATATTTGTAACAAACTAAGATGGATAGATAGATAAATACTATTTTAAGATAGATAGATACTGCTAAGTTAGATAGATAGATAGATAGATAGATAGATAGATAGATAGATAGATAGATAGATAGATAGATAGATAGATGATAGATAGATAGATAGACAGATGATAGATAGATAGATAGATAGATAGATAGATAGATAGATAGATATACTGCTAAGATAGATAGATAGATAGATAGATAGATAGATAAATAGATAGATAGATAGACAGATGATAGATAGATAGATAGATAGACAGATGATAGATAGATAGATAGATAGACAGATGATAGATAGATAGATAGATAGATATACTGCTAAGATAGATAGATAGATAGATAGATAGATAGATAGATAGATAGACAGATAGATAGATACTGCTAAGATAGATAGATAGACAGATGATAGATAGATACTGTTTATAATAGATAGATAGATAGATAGATAGATACTGCTAAGATAGATAGATAGATAGATAGATAGATAGATAGAAAGATAGATAGATAGATAGATAGATAGATGATAGATAGATAGATAGATAGATAAATAGACAAATACTGCTAAGATAGATAGATAGATACTGTTTATAATAGATAGACAGATGATAGATAGATACTGCTAAGATAGATAGATAGATACTGTTTATAATAGATAGATAGATAGATAGATAGATAGATAGATAGATAGATAGATAGACAGATACTGCTAAGATAGATAGATTGCTCATTTTAGCTGGTTTAGATGATTCAGCTAGTCTTCTAGTCTGGACAGAACCCGGTAAAACCATCAGACCAGGTCCAGAGCCCACGCAGCAAACCCCTCCGGCTGGTTTAGACTCTTTTACTCACTCGCTAATCTTCAAGGAGGCGGTTTCTTCATGAACTCTCTCCTTGTAAATCTCTTCAAGTCCCTGTTGTACCTTCCCAGAGTTCATCTGTTTTCCGCTGACTCGACGGAAAGACCATCACTCATGTTCTGAACCGCTTTCGCCGGAGTTTAGCAGAAAAATGTCTTTGTATCGCAGTCAATTTGAATAATTCAGCCGAGCGCGATGTAGACTTTCCCTCTTGTTTGAACTGCTAATATAAACTAATGGACTGAAGACCTTCATTGTCTGATCTGGATGAGCTCGGCTGATTCATCTGAGCTTCATTTGATGAATCGCTGCCGTTTCCATCTCTGAACTTAAGAAACCTCTCTTTATCTGGCTAATGCTAGCGCTTAAGACGCCTCAAATGATCTTTTGTGTGGTCTGGACACGAAAATGAGTTTAAGCAGGGGTCATTAAACTTTTTTCATCAAATACTGAAGTGAATATACAGTGTTTTTACTTGTAGAGTTCAATCCTGCAATATTTAATGGGATTAGCAAGCGAATCTTTTTTGAACGAATGACTTGAATTGGTTCCCTAATCGGTCTGAAAAAGATTCATTAGCGAAACGTTATTCAGTGATCACAAATGACTCATGAAGCAATCGATTCTGAAAAAGATTCGACGAGTCGGTTCAGTCTGTTGGTTTGAATGAATCTGTTTGAGTTTCTGATTAACGATTCTTTTGTTTCGTGACAGTTCTTCAAGAACAGACCAATCAGATTTGGGTTTTTGTAATCCTTATTCAATAAAATCACAAATGACTGGGAATGTCACAAAGTTATTCATTTACATGAATCAGTTCATATTTTGATTGGTGATTCATTTGAATCGTGATTTCATTTTCACTAGCCAAATCTTTTGAGTCGGCTCTTTTGAATTGGTCTGAATCATACATGTAATCAAATAAATATTATTCCACTTGAATGAATCTATTTGAAACAACTTTCTATTCAGTGAAATTATAACTTCAGCAACAGATCCTTAAGTTTGATTCAGGCGGTCTCTTTCAATAATTCTATTAAACCTTTTAAAGAGATTCTTTTCAAATTAATTACTGCGTAAGCGATTACAAAACTGGTCAAACGGTTCATTTGCAAACTCATCTGAATGTGTTTTATTTATCCCTATTCAGTAAAATCACTAATAAACGGAAAGAAAAAAACGTAATTTAAAATACAGTTAAATTCGTTCAATTCCATTCCATTTCAATTCAAAATAGTTTTCTAGTTCTATGCTCAGTTCTAAACGTTATCAGAATCGATTCTTTCGAATAACTTGAATCATTTCAATAATTGATTTGTTTGCAAACTGAATAAAAGTGATAACAAAAAATATATATATATTAAAAATAACAATAAATCACAAACCACTTAAAATATTTTTTTTTGGCCGACAGATTCGTAGCAAATTTCATTTATCTTCATAAAGCGATTCAAACTGTTAATCTAATTCATTTTGAATCGGTTTTGACTGTTAAATGAATCGATTTACTGCTAAAGTGATTCATTTCAAAATACTCCCTGTGATCATTTTCCATACAGCCCTATCTTTAATGCATTTTAATACGTGCAGATAAATATTTCCGCTCACGACTACGTGTCGTTACGCGAATGACTCGATACGGACGCTCTTTTGTTCGTTCGGTGTAAAACGCGTCCAGATAAGGTCTGAACGTGAGTGGATGTGCTTTCAGAGCTTCTCTCTGCATCTCGTTGAACATCACGGTGGCTCTGAGAGAGAAACCTCGCTTGGACTGATCCTGATGAACTGACAGGCGACGCGCAGACACCGTTAAACCCCGGCGGCCTGCGATCGATGGCAGACCAGCACCGAGTCTGTTTTTAGCCCGATGGCAGATGAACTCGGGTTTGACCCTCAAGGTCTCCAGACATCGAGCTCGCGGGCTAATGACGCTATCGGGTAGCGCGCGCTTCCTGTCCCACCGCGCGCTCATTATTTGCGGGCACTCGGTGGTCACCCCGCTGACCTTGGAGCGAGCGAAGCGAACACGACCCGCCTGACACCTGACTGACCGCAGACACTTTCTGATAAAAGTACTGTATCCCAGAGAACACTGCACAGGGTTGCCAGGTTTTCACAGCAAAACCCACCTAACCGGTCTTTTTAAGAATGGCCCCCCTGGTAAAAAATAAATAAATAAAAATCTTAAATTTCACATTATTAGGGCAAACCGGCGGAAACGGTAGTAAAAGTAGCCCGATTCTGCTGGAAAACTGCAGACTTGGCAACGCAGATACTGGAAATCCGGACGGGTTTGAGAGATTCATGATACGTCTACGGACGAGGCTAAGGTCGGACGCTATGACGAGGAAAATAATAACGCTGTAAAACTGCCGGCACCGCAAACAGGTGTGTTCGTAATTGAGGTAGTATGTTAAGGTTAACGCGATAAAACGCAGCGATTTTCAACATCGAGGAAGCGAAATTAACCGTTGTGTGCGGCTAAAAATCGCTGGATGTGGAAGATGCTGTACCCGTAGAATTTAGAGATGGCGGCGGCCATTTTTACGTCAAGAAAAAGGAGGATGTGGGGGGGAATAATTAAAAAGAAAAGAAAAAAATGTATCAAATAATAAAAAAGTTTAATTTTATTAAATAAAACATTATGTAATTAATTATATAAATTAATATTTATTTTATTATTATTTTATTAACATTAATAAAATAGTACATTTATTCTATAATGCGGTGTAAAAGACTAATATTTTTAGTCTAATATCTGCTTTAATATCGTAACTCTACTTTGATGGCTCCATAACATATTACACATAATTATGTAAAAAAAAAATTGGTAACTGTAGAGAAGTCAAAAAGTAATGGAAATGTACATTTAAGTTGAATTCTTTGTGAATATGTGAAAAAATACTAAATTAAACTAATAATAAATAATACTGATGAAAACTTTTTAATTTCAACTTAAATTCTATAAAAAAATAGTACATTATTTTATATTCATATAACATGTTAATATTTATTACAACAAATTAAATACATTTTAACTTTTAAAATGCACATTCATGATTTCATATTTTTAATTATTTATACATTATTAGCTATATTATATTTATTAAAAATGCAGAATATTAAAAGTAATTTCGTTGGGAAATTCTCAAACTATTCTGTACAGTTATAGACATAGATAACTTATAATAATTAATGTATATATATATATATATATATATATATATATATATATATATATATACATATTACACACACACACACACACACATATATATATATATATATATATATATATATATATATATATATATATATATATATATATACATACACACAAAACAAAATAAAAAAGTTAGAGTGAATAATCTTGGTCATATTGGACAAAAAAAAAAAAAAAAAGTTTAGCTGTAAACTTGCCGTAATGTAAATGTTAGTCCAGATCTCTCTTCACACACATCCACCATCAGCTCACACCACGCTGCGCTTTTTGAAATCATAAGACATAAATAAGACATTGGGTTGGAGGGCAGGATAATTGTATATTGATTGTAAATAATAGAGCGGCCCCTGCATGTACATCACAATAAAGAGCCCACTGCAGCAATTTCACAGACGTGGGGGCCCGAGGCCTTTGGCCGTGAAGGAAACGCAGCTGCAGTCCTTTCACACAAAACTATTGTGCTGTCCCAGCATGCCACTGTGCAAAGTGAAGCAGTTATTACACCGCGTCCCCTCATCAAAAGAGCCGAAGCATCTTCACGAGGCCCGCGACAGAGTCTGCACTTCCTCGACTTCAATAAAACCCAAAGCTGCCAAATGCTGTGTTATGAATAATTATCTGACGTCGACGGGATGGAAACGTGGTGTCTGAGAGGCGTTGAATGGCAGCTCGGAGAGACCAAGAAAGAGCATCAGAAATCCACACCTTCTTCAAGATGCTGTCTCCATCTGTTTAAATGTGCAGTTTCGCAAAGAAAATGCGTCACTTTTTGGCATCAAGACTCGCGTTCGACTTTGAACTCAAACACTAAAATAGTGATCTGATTCTGAAGAACCCGACATCGAGCGCTTTTTAATCTCCGAAACGCCATTCGGCAACTGGCAAAAGAGTTTCCTTAATTTACAAGTCCGCAAAGGACAGGGCGTTCTCCCATGTTCAGAAGCCTTCAGTCAAATTTTAAGCAGCTTTCTGTGAAGAACGCCCATGATTTGTTTCTCGCAGTGTGTCTACAGCGGGCAAAGCCTGCTTTACATCTCTCTGACTGACACCGGCTCACACTGAACTCCCTCTTCACGCTCACGCCTCTGACAGCCCTACATACGCTCCTCAGTTCCTCGCGCTTCTTTGTTCCCCGCGATGTAGATGCTTCGGAGGATCTTCAGTCACGTCGCGCAACCCCTAGAGCCCTGGAGAAAGTCTGAGAGCGAGGAACAAACGCGGAACGGAAAAATGCACGTGTCGCATTAAACATGCGTCGAACTGCGTTAAAGGCGCCAGAGCGTAAACAGAGGAGGTGTGGGACCGTTGTGCGCATCATTATTTTGAGTGTCAGGCGAATGGCTGAAAAATGCGTTAATAACTGCGTCGCATCGCGAGGGAATGCGCGCTTGCGTCCTGATTGATGGTATGAAGGGACGTTTGCTATCGTCATGCATAGGTATCGTCTCTTTGTATGGTTTATAAGGAAACTGTTGTTTGTAGTTATAGTCAAAAAGCGTCGCATTTCTTTACCCTTTTGCGATGCTGCGCTGGTGTCAGATTAGCGAGGCGTTTTAGAGGATCTTCAGTCGCATCGAACAACCCCTAGAGCCCAGGAGAAAGTCGGAAAGCGAGGAAAAGACACGGAACTAAAAATATGCATGCGTCACATTAAACGCGTCAAATTGCATGTACTGCATTAACACAGGGACGTAAACAATCATTATTTAGAGAATCAGATAAACAGCTAAAAGATGCGTTAAGAATGCGTTAGTTCCTGCACTAAACCAACGCGTCCTGACATTTGCCAACATCATAGGTAACTTCTCTTTGCATGGTTGCAACGAAAACGGTTTACAGTTAGGGTTGAGCAACGTCGCAACTTCTTGCAATTTGCGACGCTGCGCTGGCGTCAGATCCTCAAAAAGGAGCCCGTTAATCTCCGGTCACGTCAAACAAACCCTGGAGCCCTGGAGAAAATCTGAGAGCGAGAAAAAAGACAGTACGCATGAAAATATGCGTAGCTGATGCTGAAGTGGTGCGGGACATCCTGTGCATCATTATTTTGATAAATCGCGTCAGTCACGAGGGAATTTGCGTTGCACATTCTGATTGATGGTTGAATGCATTTGGAACGAAGCAAAGCTTGATGTCTTCATAAATGGGGATCGCCTCTTTGCATGGTTGATAAGAAAACCGCTGTTTGTACTTATAGTCATGCAATGTCACAACTTTTTTGCCATTTGCGATGCTGTCCTATTCTCATATTAAGTAGGTGCTCTGGAGGATCTTCAGTCGCGTTGAACAGCAACTGAGAGCAAAGGGAAAAAAACGTGCATGCTTCGGAGCGCATTACGCATGCAAACTGCATCCTAAGCATCAGTACAGTACGAGGATGTCTTCGAGTGCATAGAGGAGGTGTGGGCCCATCTCGTGCATCATTATTCAGAGAGTCACAGGAACAACTGAACAATACATTAATTCCATCGGAACATGAGGAAGCGCAGTGTATGCGATGCGCTCTGATTGATGGTTGGGTGCATTTTGAATGGATGGACGTTTACTGTCATCATGCAAGGGGATCTCTTTGAGAGACAGATGATAAGTCAAGCAATGTCGCAACGTCGCAAAAATCCAGATGCTGCACTGGTGCCAGATTGAGGAGATTCTTTGGAGGATCTTCAGTCATCTTTCACAAAGTGCGAGAGAGAAAAAGACGCAGAACATAAAGTGTGCATGCTTTTATGCGCATTAGGCATGCGGACCGCGTCCGAAGCCTCCGTACGGTACAAGAACGTCTTCAAGCTCACAGAGGAGGTGTGGGACCACCTTGCGCATCGAGAGTCAGAGGAACGACTGGAAAATGCGCCGTTCGCGGCGTTTCAGTGCACTAAAACACTTATGAAGATATGCTAGATCATGCACGGGGATGCATGCTGGGTAATAGAAACACTGCGACAGATACAGCTTTGCGACGCTTGCTCTTTGCGTAGAGCACTGGAACGAGTCAGAGAGCGAGAGAAAGAGAGAACAGGAAACATTCATACGTCTGCATGCGTTAAACATGCGAACTGCGTTCAAAGCATCAGTACAGTACGGGAACGTCTTCCAGCGCACGGAGGAGGTGTGGCACCGTCTTGCGCAAGTGTCAGCTGAAACATGCGCAAATAATTGCAACGCAGTGCGAGGCAATGGCTGCTCGTTCCCGCGGCTCTCTGATTGATGCTTGAGAGCATTTTAAACAAAGGAGGTATGGTAGATATTAAGACGACCAGGTCGTTTAGGGTTATACTGAAACAGATATTTCTTGGTTGTTAGAGAAAACGGTACGCCGTGTTGATCAACCTTACCAACACCCACAAGAAGTTTATGGTAAAATAAAAATATGACACGCGCAAGTTCACTTCATATCCTCTCTCAAACTCCCTCGGAGTCTCATTCAGTCCTTTTTTCTTTCAGACATCACCTCACCCTCCCTCGGTGTTTTACCTCAGCCAGAAATATCACCGCGCTTCTAGACCCGAATCATGCGTCTTCCCCTCGCTCTGGCATTAACATTTGCAAAAAAATAACCCCTGCTTCATTAAAGTCATAAATAAGGAGCTCGCTGACGTTCCTGCTGATTGTCATGAGCTCTGGAATCTCAGGATGTCAGTCAGTCAAAGCTAATACTGCCCCCTGATGGCCGTCAGCCCTCTTCTGAAGAATAAAGCTGCTGT
>NC_056720.1:2637868-2640368 GCF_018831695.1 Puntigrus tetrazona
AATAACATCTAGAAGTATCCTCACTGTAGACGTGACCATTATCGGTCACGCAGCGCATCCAAAACTAACGAACTGTACTCTAAACGCTCCGTGGCATACGAAACGGAAATCCGGAAGCACGGGTGGCTTGTAGAGCCCAGAGCGCCGACAGCGAGTGTGAAGCACAAAGCCCAGAGGCTCTTCCCCTAGAGGCTAAAAACACGTCAAGAAATCAGTTCCCGACTCTCTCAGAGCCAAAACCACAATTCCCACGAGCTCTAAGCCTCTTATTCTGATTTGTGTTTCTTCCTTTGCCTCTCCAGAGGAAACAGGCTGTTGACCGGAGTGGGAAAGTGCCCAGGCAGTTTAGCCAAGCATGGTGGCAGATAGCGCTGTACACAGAGCGAAAATTGCTGAAAAATTAATCAAATCGAAAAGACGGGGCCAAAGCGCCGAGGGGGGGGGGGACGGCGGCCGGCCGTGACGAGAGCTCGGGGCACGCCAAATAAAACCGGAGGGGAAACACAATCACTCCGAAGCAATCACCGTGTTGGCGAAGACGCCGCCGGACGTTAACGCGGAGGAGCTGGTCTCGGTTCTGTCCGCTGGACTGTAAACTCTGGAGACGAGGAGCTGATTCTATTCCGCAGAGCCATTTTATGCTTTCAGACGCATTAACTGGCCTGTGATTCAGAGGATGTCAAAGGTTGTCGGGTCTCAGTTGTTTTATTCTTCGTGTTATCGAAGAAAAGTCTGAGTTTCAGCAGCCGCTAACGTTTGATTACAGTAGAGTCGACATTTGTAACTTAAAAAATGTTACATGCTTGTATTGTTGTCGCAAATAATAAAGCAATTACAAATATATAATAATGAATAAAATACTAGTTTTATACTTGTGTATTTTAATGCAGTCGATGATGATTAATAACATTAAAAATGTAATAATTGTGAAATGTCAAATTTTCTACTTGTACACTTTATACTTTTATATTTTGTGTGGGGGGGGCATTAAAAAATATATATATATATATATATATATATATATATTTATATATATATAATTTATATATTATAAAAATTTTATCATTTTTATATATATGTGCAAATAATTATTGGTGCATTTACATTATAAAATAAAATAACTTTCCATATTTTGTGCAATTAAAATCTTAAAAAAAAGAATAAAGACTAAAGATTTAATGCATGTACGAAATAAATGTGCGAAAATAAAAACAAATAGCCATTTAAACTTGTGCACCTAGCAAATAATAAACAATTAACTATATTTTACAACTAACCACAATATTTAGTTGAATACTGTAAACTAATAATTTTTGTAAACATTACAAAACATCTCTACCCTTGTTTATTTTGTGCAATTTAAAAGGATAATTTAAACCCTTTATGAAATAAGTCATATTTATTCTTACTTAAACTAATTCTAAACAGATTTTTAATCATTAAATAAAACCTAGTTTTAAAGCCTCTACACACCAGGACAAATATTGGGGACAAATATTGCAGACATTGGATACAACCCAGCTCTACATTCATCTTGCCTCTGTGCATTTTCTGTTTTTTTTACTTTTTTTTTTTGCTTCGCACAACCAAGCCGTGTACTGTAGCTTAAGCAGCTCCAGGCACGTGAACAAAAGTAGCGATCTCATTGGTCGGACAGTTTTTAACGCAGCACGTTAAAACAAAAAAACGAAACCGAGACGTATTTTTTACATGACACTTTTCATTTTCACGCGATATTTAACTATTTTACGAACAATTCAAATTAATAAATGAAAAAAAAGCTAAAAATAAAATGAATAAAAAAGTACTCATTCCATGTTGTTGACATTGAGTCACATGTTACCCCGATTGGTCGAGGAACGTATAACTTCAACGTAAGGAATTGTATTGGTGGGGGCCACCTTTCAGGATCCCTGAAAATTACCTACATCTATTCAAAATAACCAGCGATAAAGCGGTATGTTTGAAAAGTAAAAAAATATTCAAAACAACTGCTTACACCAACACCAGGTCTGAAAAGCACTCCACGGATAGTTCCCCTCCATCCTCAAGTGGGACAGCGTCCAAACGGCGGGCCTGTCACCACAAATAACATCACTCTGTGGATTTTAACCCAACTGCGGCACCATAAATCCCGCCCAACAATTATTGATTAAATGCTTTCTCCCAATAATGAAAGGTATAAATCTCCCTCTTTCAAAAGACACGCTATATAATCTAATAAAGGAGTTACATGCCCAAACCTCTGAGAGGAAGCTTAAGAGACTGGGCTTCATTATACGACCTCAACGTGGGCGAAGGAGGGAGAGAGAGATTGGCTAAAAAAAAAAAAAAATGCAGCTTGAATCTGCAAGCCACAATGGAATTAGTTATCAGAAGCTCCATTATTCAGAAGCAGGCATTGATCCAGAAGAAACGTGTTCGTTTTGGTTGACTGTTATTTAAGCAATAACGCCAGTGGTGTGTTCAAAGTTTTGTGTGCAGAGTGTTTCCCAAATAC
>NC_056720.1:2647868-2652868 GCF_018831695.1 Puntigrus tetrazona
TGGTGCGACCATACAGGCTATGTGTGACTTTGCTATTATTTGCTATTAAGTATAAACAATTGTTACATTTAAAGTATATATATATATATATATATATATATATATATATATATATATATATATATATATATATATATATATATATATAATATATAACAGAATCATGTCGTTTTAACGGACACAGAAAGTGTTGATGTGCGTGCATGATTTTCCAGCCAAATACATTCGGTCCATAAAATGGAGTCATGTGGTATGACATTACGATCTATATTTCGATCGGCCGATAATTCGGAGGTCCACACTCAACGAAGGAAGTCGTCATTTTAATGTTGTCATTTTAAATTAAAAAGCTCTGTATCTGGTATGCTCACTCGTGGTCATGTTTTCGCTCTCACGGTGTGGCGTTATTTGCATAAAAACAACTTTTTAAACAAATTTTAAAATCATTGCTATCTTGTGGCAATTTATATGGTAAGTATGAGCTAGCGGTTTCGTTCACCAAGAGATTAGCTTAAATGAACAAAACGTCATATGGTGCGACCATTGTTTCAAGTCAAACAATATGATGCTTTTGTCACACATGTAATTTTTTGGTGAACATCTGTCACACGTGATATGAATTGAATGAATTTAACCGTGTTTGCCATGCTTTGCATAATAAACGATGTAACTATTTTTGTTGCCGTCAGGCAGAAATGCTAAGGAAAGGCACAATGCTGACCATGCGAGGAAAGTTTTGAATTGAATCGAATTAACTGAATGTTTATGATGTATAAAATACACAAAAAACTGTGTTTTGGTGCGGTTCGTCATACAGCGTGACACTATATCATTTGGTGTGACGATCAGAATTGTGACAATAGTTATAAGTCATAGAAAAGTCAGTGGAGGAAAAGAGAACTTGTATCAGCGAGAGTCACAGCTGGGGTTTGTTAGAATTGAGCTAAAATATCTAAAAGGCTGAGGAGAGATTTCTTACTTATGATTTAGAAAAATAATGCAAAATTTAAAGGAAGTGCATGATAAAATTTTTTGGGGGAAATTCAAGAGAACTTTTTTCAGGCTTATGCCAATCACCCTTATACATCTCTTGGTCATAAGGTCCAAAACATGGTATCACCGAGGTAAATGTGAAAAACATGGTGTTAACATCTTGATATAGCCCTAAACATGGTATTAGAGTTTTAAATGACATGAATCAAATCAATCATCAAAACATTGTATTCACGTAGTAAAAAAACCTCGTTGCCATGGTAAATGTCAAAAAACGTGATTTTATAAAGTCCAAAAACAGGCCAATGTCATACCAACAGGCTAATATCCAAAATACTATATTACCATTACGCTAATATAATAAAACATTGCCAGCTAATGTCTGTTCTTGCTGCACCAGCAAAAATATTTTAAACGAAGCAAAAACAGAAACTGACACACATCTCTGAACAACTACAATATCGGCATTCCAGTAAAATCTCACCATAATTAGCCGCCCGCGACAAACACAGCAATCAACATTTCACGCGACGCCATGCGTTCGACGAAAACACATTCCCGAACGTGCTTTCGCCGATTCTCGATTTTTCAAAAGGCCATTTTCCAGAGGCCCAAAAGCCAATCTGAAGGAAACATGAAGCATTTGAGAGCCGAAAAAGCATCTCCATAAAAGGTTTCTTCGCTGACCTTAAATGCCACGAACCTTAAACGCCCATAAAATGAACCGTATACTTTATTTTTACGAGTACAGACTTTTCACTGAACATTTTCGGTCTCCTCTGAGATGGAAGGGGGAAATAGCATGGAGGAGGTGAGTTCATTCCTGAAGCGAGATCAGGCTGTGTGAGTTGAGTTCAGACAGGCCAGGAACATCAAAGCGTTCGCTGTCCTGAACGCCGGCCATCGCCAGCCGAATGACTCACCGCACCGCGTGTTTGACATCCCTGCCTCCGACCGAGAGATTTTTCTATTCCGAGTATTACCAGTCAAGCTGATGTGGAACCGGGAAAGCAGAACCTGCTGGGATTTGGAGCTGGAGAACTGCCAATTATTATTACGAAAGCACATATCCGAGTAATCCATAGTTAAATATGTAACGCCGCCTGACATTTACCGAGAGAGCTACTCAGAAATTATGAATTCTCAGTTGGATTTTTTGGGGCATATGAGGGGAAACGGATCTGGCTGAAAATAAGTGTGTGCTCGTGCTCCTCTGCATTCATTTATGCGCGGCTACAAATCTCCAAACGAACACAGGCAAAATGAATCATGCCGAACGCGCACAATCGGAAGCAATAAGCATCACACCCAAGAGAGCGGCGCCAGACGGATGTTTATTATTACTCTGAAAGGTACGGTCGACACTCAAAACTAAATAGACGTAACTCTTCCAAATTTATGTCATGAAAACGAGGTTTGAAGTGGCGGCGTCAAATTAATTCAACGCGTTAGCGAACTGAAAACTAGCCGTTCACCTGTGGGTATAAATACTGCCAGTTGATCGCAGGTTGAGAACAGCGGCTGAAGTGCAATAAAGATGGCGCGCGGGTTGCTTGGGAAAAAAAAAAGAAATAAATAAATCGATGGCGTTCTCGAGAGGCTAGATGTTGAAAAGCGGTCTAACGCTCACCGGCGCATGCCGTATCAACATTAACCGATCAATACCGCTTTTCACCACGACAAAGAAACCCTAGAATGAAGTCTTTAGAAGACATCGGTTCACTGACAAACTTGTCTGCTGTTTTTAAAGAGAAAACAAAGACTGTGTTTACACTCAACGAAACGGCAGCAAATGCGTCGAAAATAAGAACTCATATATATCAAAGGAATACAGTAATACCGTAGTGCAGGTCGCCGTGATTTTGTCAAGACAGACATGATCCTGGATCAGCAATACTGTACAAAAATACAGATTTATCCCAATGCCTGCCCAAAACGTATCCCTAAAATGAGTGGGAAATGATAACGGATTGTCAAGAGCGCAGGAGCATAAGCCTAAGAATGATATTTCCTGAAAAATTATCCCTCAAATCAGAATATTTGTTCCAGGATCAACAAAAATGTAAAAATCTGTTAGCGTGCTTTTTAAAAACGGCACAGCCATGGTTTTTGGCAATATACCATGATCTTCTTTAAAAGCACAGTAAATACGCAACTTACGGTAACATGGTAAATGTTACAGCACTGCGCCGTTACTTTACAACACGATTTCTTTGTACGGAGCGGCTCATGTTGTAAAAAAAAAAAAAACCCACAAACAAACATGCCAGTGAAAGTATCAGATAACCTCAGATCAGTTACCACTCACACACACACACACACAAACACACACACACACAAACACTGTTGAAGCCGAACGGAGCCATTTCCATTTAGATATGATAAGATCCCTGGGAAGTGCTGGAGAAAGTAGGTCGCTCTATCATTGGAGTCGGAGCATGTCTCTTATCGTGAACGGTAATCTCGTCAGGAAGCTGCTATACTCACAGTGTAATCCATGCATTATGCTTTCAGGATTAGATTATATTGTGGTAAAGCACAAGGGAGCTATAAACCTAAAGAGACTCCAGTCACATCTCACAGGTGTTTCTTCAACAGACGACTCGTAGAAACACTTCACACTCGCACGAACACTGCATAAACAAGCATCTCTTTCAGTCTTCTTCAGAAATATTTAAATGTCATTTCCACAGCATCTTCCATTTAGTTTGAGAAAAAGAAATCTGTTACGGAAGTGACATGCGATCATTTCATCGCAGGTTATTTTTTTATTTTCTATAATTAAATTATGCTCGTCGCGCTTCTGGCATAATTTACAGTTTCACTGGTAATTACACTGAAAAATGTTTTTGTCGGAAGTGATACGTAACATCAGTGGAAATGACTTAAAAACATTTAAACGTCCGATTGAAATTTTCACGCAATATTATATATATATATATTTATTTATACACACACATATATACATATATATATAGCTATATATAGAAAAAAGCTAAAAAGCCAAAATTGTTGAAAAAAAAATTGGTGTAAACATTTAAATGTTAAAATATTTTTACATTTAATAGCCTACATATATTAAACTTTAAACATTAAACTCAAAAGAACTTAGAAAATAAACATAGTACAATAAACGTATAAACAAATAGTCAATTAGTTTTATATTCCGGAAATGATGTCCGCTTAGAAATTTGTGTAAATTGCGGAAATGACATCAACTTAGAAATTTATGTAAATTGCATGAACATTTAATGTTTAAAATTTGCTAAAAAATTTTTACATTAAGAGAGTCTGATTATTAAACTTTTGAAAATTTTAGTCTCCCAAACTGTTTTACTGTATGTCATGGAAATGTCAAAACATAGAAACAGCATGAAAGCGTTTTTTTAATTTTTTGGGGGGAAATTATGTCGAAGTACTATTTGCCTAAACATTTAAATTTACATTTTCATACATGGTTTTCATACAAGTCATAGGTCTAAATATTTGTAGAATTTTGATGCATTTGACATTGTTTAACAATGAAAAGATGTTTTGAGCGTCATTGCAAACCAAGCTGTCATATTTGTGAAATAATGCTAATAGTTACAATAAAATTTAATTAAATTAAAATTTTATCAAGTTATAGTTGTGGAAGGGATTTAAAAACATTCCTAATTTGTATCAGCATGCTAACTTGGATTCACATGCTAATTTGGAAAAACATTCATATTTTTAATATATTTATAATGTTTGTAGAGTCTTTCAATAAAATATAATTTTTCAAGTTATAGTAAAATAACATTAAAATAAATTTAAAGAGTCTATATTAATAAAAATTCTTTCTAATAAAAGGCTGAATGTTTTCGACTAGTAAAATAACATGAAAAGCGCAAATAAAAAAGCAGCCTATATTAATAAACAAATGAAATTTTATTGCAAAAAAACGTTTCAATCATTTCCGCAACAAAATCATCGCAAATATCAAATCACGTCGGTTAAAAGTTTCCAAGCCAATTTTTACTGTG
>NC_056720.1:2660368-2707868 GCF_018831695.1 Puntigrus tetrazona
CAGCTCCCAATTCCTTCGGCGTGTGCCAAGCGTTTGATTAGACGCTGCGAGAGGCTGAGCTGGATGCATGATAACCTTACACTTAACTTCATTCGTTCACCATGTTACCCGTCATTCACACCCTCGGCGATACAAAAACACGTAATAACAGCTTTCTGTGCCGCAGCGCCCCTCTCGCTTTAATCAGCTAGCAACAGGCCATCGGGCGGGAGGAACAAAACAGAAAACGCAGCGGTGACCGGTAAAGACTAGCTTCTGCTAAGTTCCTACCAGACGCTGGTAAAGCCAATGTCGAGAGGTTGAGAACAGGATTGTTTGACTTGACGCTGATTGCTGGGAAACGCTTTTACAGGTCTGGAGCATTCGTAGCACGTCTGCAAGCGTTCTGGTTTTTTTTGCACGAGTTTAGTGAGTATCGCAAAACTCAAATTCGCCAACGAAAAACGTTATAACGTCACCAAACAAACATTTTGCCATCTTAATTCTTTGTGGTGTACACTAATCGTTAATAGCTTGCTATTAAAAAACTTTTTCATGTCTGCCTTGCTCTCCATTAGTCCCTTGGGAACCCAAAATGGTAAAAAAAAAACTAAAATAAAAAAGAATTAATATATATATTATATATATATATATATATATATATATATATATATATATATATATATATATATATATATATATATATATATATAACCATTCTAAGTTAATTATTCTTTTATTTTACATTGTAAATATATATATAAGCTTTTTCTAAAATTAATAAAAATTTACAAAATAAATAATTTATTTATAGTTTAATTACAAAAAACCAAATAAAAAATAAACAAATACATTAAATAACCTCATATAATACTATAATAAATCAAACTATGCCAATAAAAAGTAAAACTAAATTTTTAATTAAAGAAGGAAACCATATAGTAAAAAAAACTTTTATTAATTAAAAATCAATATTAAATTAAAATCAATTTATTATAATAAATCAATACTATTTTAATAAAATAAAGAAATACTAATAGCATTATTATAAACTATGCTAGTATACAAATATGTAGCTGAAAACATGTAAAAACATAAATGAAATAAAAATCTATATTCTAGTAAATTTCTAAATGTATTTCTAATTATATATACAGTTATAATTAAATATGAAATCATACAAAAATATTTCCTAAAAAAATAAAATAATAATAATAATAATAATAATAATTCAAACCATGTTAAAAGTATACTTTTAAAAATATAATATAAAATACACAAGACAAATAATTGATAATATTATAGCCAACTGTTTGATTTTGTATCATACTGAAACAATCAGGGTTTGGCTTCAATCATTTTTTTTCTGTCTGGCAATGCTCACTGGTTAAAAAAAATGTAAATGTAGATGTAATTTGTATGTGATTTCTAATCTCTTTGCTAAAAAGCCAATTCTGCGTTCTAGGCACAGATGGGAAACTCCCACCGGATGCTGAGGTTAATTCACAACTGACCGAAAACTAAAAAAAAATTAATAAAAAATAACTCATTATCCTTAAGTAACGAGTATGGAAAATCATTTAATTAAAGTGAAAGGTTCATTGTTTCTGCTGTAATATCGGAGCCTTTAAAGAGCTGTGGGAATGGGATCTTGACGATTTATTAGATTAATTTTGTTTGGAAAGTGGCCAGGGAGAAACACTTTAATAAGAACCAGGGAAGTGTGTTTATTTTCCCTCAACTTAATAAAAATGTAATAAAATAAATAAAACAAAAATACTTTTACAATGAAATAATAAATTAGGTCACGTTAATACAAAAAAAAAAATAATAATGCTCAAACAAATATATAAAATTACACGTATCCTAATTAATAAAAGTTAAAAAAATTGTATATAAGTATCACCTATGTTTTTCAGAAATACCTTGCGAGACAGACGTATAAACGCAGCTGTGGCTCGAGTTATTTTGAGTCTCTCTCCGTGTTTCCTGCTGTTCTCTGGTGTCCCATCGCTGACAGCCGGTAAGTGGAGCCCATTTATCCTGCGCAGCTCATGTTGTTAACCTTGCACGGCTCTGTAAGCGTGTGTTTGGAGACGTGATCGGGCTCGGCTGACCTCTTCTGTGGGCCGGACGTGTGCTGTATTCACCCGAATATCTCTCATCGTCTTCTCCAGCCACCTTTACGACGGTAACGATGACTGGATCTATTAAACGAGTCAAATGCTCAGATTAATTGCGGTATTTAGAGTCAAACCATGGTAAACAAAGCTAAAGAGACCTTCTGTGGAAAAAATGAAACAGTGTTGTTTAACTGTATTAACAGAACAAAACTATAGTAGCCTAGTTAATACGGTAAAACTACAGTAGTATATTAAAATTAATTGGATTTAATGACGTTTCGAATAAATGAATGAATCAATATTTCCGCCAAAATACTACAGTGCTGGAGTATAACTACTGTAAACCGAAATAATATTTACCGTAGTTTTTGCTTTTGACTAAACTGTATAGTACTGTAGTAAGTGACGTAATACTATACTAATAATTTTTGTTTGTTACGATGCAAAAGCAACGCCAAATGTCAATAGAATATATATTAACCTTGGTTTACTATGGCCTGTCTTGAAATATCACAGGTAGACCTTCCAAGTTATACAGAGCAAAACTAACCGTAAACTTTCAGAAACACTGCCGGAAAAAAACTCCAGTCCGACCAGCATAAAAAGTCAACTAAACCCCTCTAAAACCAGCCTGATGACCAGTTAACCAGCAGGGAAATACCATTTAACTGGGTTTACTCCAAATAGCAAAAATGGAAATATTTTTCTACATGGTGGTTTTACTCATTTACTATGGTTTGACCCTAAAAACCACATTTACGCAGTTGTTCCCCTTCAAAAACCATGATAAATTGAATAGATGGTGATTTCAGCCTCGTTTACTACGGTTTTACCACAAATACCAGTTAAAAGTGGCTACCATGTAAATATCAAGATAAATGTACATATATGGTGATTTTAACCTTGTTTACTCTGGTTTTACACCAAATACTACACTTAAACAGTGGTTACCGTGCGAGAAACACGCTAAATTAGACAGTGATTTTACCTTCGTTTACTATGGTTTTACCTCAGATACCACAGTTAAAAAGTGGCTACCGCGTAAGAGTCACGATGAATGTTCATTAGTGGTGATTTTACCCTTGTTTAATCTAGTTTTACCAGAAATACCATGCAAGAAGGCCATTTTACCAGCTACCATGCCAAAAGGCAGCAATAAAATGCATTCCAGTATGTAGAAGTGCATCTGAAGTCCTTTGCGGGCGGCGGAAGAGCGTTTGAGACGCTGCTCAGCATGTCTCAGCACGCCTGGAAAGCCTTTGAGTCTGAACTCGTATACGGTCTTTCCTCCGACGAACACGTGAGACTAACACCCATCTGAACACATCGACACCAGGAGGGCTTCTTCAGGAGATGGGTTTCTATGGCAACCGTTTGAGCATCTCTTACGAGGTGGTCGAGAGACATGATCTCAACGAGAGAGAGAGAGAGGGGGTCAGATAAGAGCGTTTGTGAAAATAGTATACTCTGTGTCTCTTATAAGAGCCACGGAGAAGCCGAAGCAAACGCAATAAATGTCCAATCTCAAGATGCTTTCAATGGGAACGGGGTTTAATTAGCGTGAACATGATCCTCGCAGTAAAACAGACAGATGCTTTCTAAAGAACATTCTGTTTGCTGCTGAATGTAGCATTTTATATTCGGCGATATTATTATTACAACATGCAAGCTTTTATTGCAAAGCAAATTCAAAATGTTTCGCACAGTAAAATGCAGTTAAAGGGATGTTTTATGCACTATATGAAAAGAAAATGTGTATTTATATTACGTTTTGCTGTAGTATAACTAAATGGACTGGACGTGTTTTCATTGTAGATTAACTCTAAACCTATTAGATAAGTCATCAAAGTCTAATTTGAATAATTTTACCCTAGTTACTACAGTTTGATTTTTACTCCAAACAACAATTTAAATTAGGATTCTATACAAAAACTATGGTAAACTTTTATAAAAGACTATTTGAACTGGGTTTACAATGGTTTTACCACAGATAAATCATATGGTGAAAACTATGGTAAACTTTCATGAAGGAATATTTTACTGCGTTGTAAAAAACAAGAAAAAAAAATGAGTTGAGCCAACTTAACATTTTCAGGCAACGAGCTTCAGCAGATTGAGTTCTCTCAACTTATGTTTGCATTTTAATTGATATGCATCAGTATAGCCGTTTTTATTAAATCAACTTTTATTAAAGTAGAAGAAATCCCAAGAAAAATCTAGAGCAAAATATCGCAAAATGAGAAACTTGATCTGCAATTTAAAAAAGTGCATTAAAATTGTGATTAACTGAGTTGCTTGAAATTTCACAAATTACACAAATTATATGAACCTAAATATATACAAATGTACATACATGTAAATGTTTCAGAATATCTACCGTATTTATACACATTATTTTTACATTACATTATTTTACATTTCATAATGTAATAGTTGCCTTCTCAATTGTTTCAACCAAACTGAACTATTCTTCTCTCGAAGAGCTCAATAGTTCCTTGCCAAGTCAAAGATCTCAATACTAACTTGATGAAAGAATCTGAGCTGATCGTCAAAAGCGGCCGCATTCGTTTATTTCTGCAAAATAAGCGCCAAAGAAAACAAAAGCAGCAGAATCCGCTGAAGACCTCATGAAGCCGCCGAGTGCAGTTTGTGTGTTTGTGTTATTATCAGAAATAAATGAATCTGCTCTTACAGGCGGGAATCAGCCCGTCCCGACATGCTGTTTGTTTAATGGCTTCCTTTGCTGTGCTAATCAAACGTACGCCTGCCGGATTTGCAGAAACCACTGCATCTTATTTCCCGAGCTTAAGCGGGGAGACTCGCACAATCTGCTGCTGTAGCGACAAGGACGGTCGAGGGCTTCGGCTGAGTGGAAATTCAGCATGTTCAGCAAATATGAGCCGGTGTTCGTGCTCTGGGTGCGCGAGGGGCGAACGCTGGCCTTTTGAACCGCTTTCAGATCAGTTTACCCTCGCTAAACGGCTCCGAAAAGCACAATAGAGATGCACTTGGCAATAGATAGGAGCGCAACTGCTTGTCTTGCTAAAGAAGAGACTGCCTACTTTATCAAAACAAACTTTTCAGACAGACTCGAACTGGTTTCGTTCGACGCTAGTCGCATGCGTTGGAATTTGTTAGTGAAGAAAAGCTAGCACTTCGTTTATTAGTAGAAATGAGTTTATTCTTTACAAAGTAATTGAAAATAATAAATTACTGGTCATTTTCAGTCACCAAAATCAAATATGTTTGTATTGGATTAAATTATGTTTTGTGTTCGAAGCGGACGAACGATGCAAAAATTACGCAATTTATTCATCTCTCATCGTCTTCTCCAGCCACCTTTACGACGGTGACTGGATCTATTAAACGAGTCAAATGCACAGATTAATTGCGGTATCTAGAGTCAAACCATGGTAAACAAAGCTAGAGAGACCTTCTGTGGAAAAAATGAAACATAGTGTTAACTGTCTTAACAGGAATAAAACTATAGTTAATACGGTAAAACTACAGTAGTATATTAAAATTAATTGGATTTGATGATGTTTCGAATAAAATTAGAATGAATCAACAATATTTCCGCCAAAATACTACAGTGCTGGAGTATAACTACTGTAAACCGAAATAATTTTACCGTAGTTTTTGCTTTTGACTAAACTGTATAGTACTGTAGTAAGTGACGTAATACTATACTAATAATTTTTGTTTGTTACGATGCAAAAGCAACGCCAAATGTCAATAGAATATATATTAACCTTGGTTTACTATGGCCTGTCTTGAAATATCACAGGTAGACCGTTACCGAGCAAAACTAACCGTAAACTTTCAGAAACACTGCCGGAAAAAAACTCCAGTCCGACCAGCATAAAAAGTCGACTAAACCCCTCTAAAACCAGCCTGATGACCAGTTAACCAGCTTAGTTTTAATCAGCAGGGAAATACCATTTAACTGGGCTTATGAACTGGTTTCGTTCGATGCTAGTCGCATACGTTGGAATTTGTTAGTGAAGAAAAGCTAGCACTTCATTTATTAGTAGAAATGAGTTTATTCTTTACAAACTAATTGAAAATGATAAATTACTGGTCATTTTCAGTTACCAAAATCAAATATGTTTCTATTGGAACATACTTTTTAAGATAAACATACTACCTTTGTATTTAAAAAATGCATTCAGTTACCACTTGAAACTATCTTTCATACAATAGTACACTCAAGTGTGCTACAAGTGGTAACTAAATACATTAATTTAAATACAAAAGGTAGTGCATTTTAGATCATATTCATGGTGTCTGAAAATAGCACAGTCGAGTACACTTGATCTTAAGTTTGTCTTTAGATGACTAAAGAATCATTTTTAGTGTATCAAGTACAAATGGCAACTGTTTGTATTGTGTACTGTGTGCTAGGTCAGCTGTAGTTTAAGGTTATTTAGCAATGCACTGTCTTCAGGTCAGCATTAAAGGCTCGCGTATCTCAGGTGGCTCATCAACCATGAAAAGTGCTGAAAACGTGGGCAGAAAATGGCGCTCGGGTCTCGCGGCCATCCATCACCGCGACCCCATCCGTGGATCTTCATAAGCACTGACGTTCCCAGTACAAGAGAGGCGAGCGGCTCCTCCCACCCGCCATACAATGATGGATGGAAACACGGCTTATCAGAGAGAACGAGAGCGGATCCGTTTCTATTCACACGTTTCCAGTCGCGCTTTCCAAAGACGCGAGCAGGCTAATTCTCCATTCGCATCCCTTCAGTCGAAGCATGAAACGTGCGGAATTGAGGAGGACTCGTGTTTTCCCACATTTTGAGGGCAACATGCAGACGCAACAGATGTTCTCACACTTCACTTCTGTGAGCGCGAGCGGGATGTTTCATAGGGGACGCAGCTGAGAGCGCTAATTAGACCAACCGTCCTGGCCGGATACAGTAATAACCAGAAATGTGTGAATGTGGACAGATGTAAACTGGAAAACACTGGGAAAAAAACTGAGGGAGAAGCTGCAGTTAGCTATGAGATAATGTAGACAGATAGACAGACAGACAGACAGTTGTTCAGATAAACAGATAGACAGATAGATGGTGTTCAGACAGACAGATAGATAGATAGATAGATAGATAGATAGATAGATAGATAGATAGATAGATAGATAGATAGATAGATAGATAGATAGATAGATAGATAGATAGATAGACAGACAGACAGACAGACAGACAGACAGACAGACAGATAGATAGATAGATAGATAGATAGATAGATAGACAGATAGACAGATAGATAGATAGTGTTCAGACAGATAGATAGATAGATAGATAGATAGATAGATAGATAGATAGATAGATAGATAGATAGATAGATAGATAGATAGATAGATAGATAGATAGATAGATAGATAGATAGATAGATAGATAGATAGATAGATAGATAGATAGATAGATAGATAGATAGATAGATAGATAGATAGGTGTTCAGACAGAGAGATAGATAGACAGATAGACAAATAGATAGATAGACAGACAGATAGACAGATAGACAGATAGATAGATAAAGCTATACACAGACAGAAAGACTGCATCTAGATGAAGTGACAAATGGATAGACAGACGTCAAGGTAAACATACTTTGACAGAAAGACTAAACAAAGACAAATACAATCAGACAGAAAGAAAAGAAAGGTGGTCAGACAGATGAATAACAGGATGTCTAGCAGAAAAACAGATAGACGGATGTAGGTGGTCAAACAGAGACAGACACAAGAGTGTCTAGTAGACAGATGAACGGTGACTAGATAAACAATCTGTCAGATAGATAGATACACAGACACATGTACAATCAGACAGACAGGGACGGGTGTATTTAAACACACCAATTAAACCATTTCCTCCCTTTTTTGTCATTATTTTCCTCCCTCACACCTGCTTCAGCCAGTTCTGCTCTCCAGTGGCCCACACACACACACACACACACACACACACACACACACACACGTTTACGGCCTCCGTCGCCATGACCGATGATGATGTGAACAATATTTCAGGTCCGGGGCCGAGCAGAGACCGAGCGCGCGCTGAATGAAGCTGGATCACCACTGACCCCTACAGGTCAAGACGGAACTACACCCGGAAACGGCTAATAACCAGCCTTTTACAGTAGCGCCGCGCTAATGCCAGGCCCGACGCGAACGGCTGACGCTAGTCTCCACAGCGCGTCTTTCTACACAAACCCTAAAAGTGGTTTCTACCGCTTTTAATGACACTCACTGTTTTTGGAGTTCTATTAGCCACGCCTTAAAACGGTAACAAAGTGTCCCGCCATTTTAGGAGGCAAACGGCGCGAAATACTAGCCTAAAATAAAGACGAAAAGCGTGTTTGATTGATTCCTGGGCGTATAAAACTCACAGCGCACGCCGACAGGGGACTTTAACAACCAATTGATTAAGAAATGAATTAGCGCTCCACAGATCAAGCGTCTGGAGAGGTCGACGAGCGCTAACGCTAGCAGGCCGTTAGCAGGACGCACGGACACTTCAGGGCGACGAGAAGCTCCCCATCAATATTCAGAGCTGCGAAAGCGCAGATGTAAAGCAAGATTACTCCGACGCAGGCCGTGCTCATCTAACACGCTATAATTGAATCATTATCTGCAAAACGCGACGTCGCGGAGAGGCTAATTTAAGATACGAACCCGCAACGAGGAAATACACCGCACTGCGAAACAGAGACGCGGCGGCGTTGATTGGCAGCGGCGGCGTCAACGTTTTTCAATTAACAGAATAATAACTAGGCCGATATTTGACAAACTCGACTTAGAAAATAAAGTTTAACAGAAGTACTTAATAAAAATTTAATTGCTAAAACTTTAACTGAGATTAAAATAAAAGTGACAACATAAAAAACTAAGCTAATTTAAAATATTAATGAAGCTATATTTATTTATTTTTTAACGCTGTGTGTATTCAATGCGAAAAAAACAAGCAATTCAATCGATATCCTTTCAGTATAGACCTACTGTAAAATTTAATAATTTTATAAATTTAATAATTTTGTCTTAATTTCAGTTAGTTTTAGTAAATGTGTGTAAATATGTGTATATATGAGCTAAAATAATCAAAAAGTCTTTCAACTTACTACAAGACAAATTCTAGTTATTTCAATTTTTTTATTTTAAATATATATTTTTTATAAAAATGTTGTGTAGTATCATTTAACAATGAGCACTGTATTAAAATTAATTCTGTTAAATGAATACGGTGATTAACACAGAGCAGTGTTGTTTTCAACTAAAACTAAAACCTTTGCTTAAAAACTTTTACAAACATTCTGTTAATTGAAAAACATAAAAAAAAAATAAACTTAAGCCTAAAATAGAAATGTGGCTGAAATTACAAGTACTAAAATTACGAAAAAAAAATTAACCTAAATATAAATATTTTAAAGAAACATGACAAAAGGGACTAAAATTTTAACGAATATAAAAAAAGGTATATTAGCTATTCAAAATATCAATCCTATTAAATGATATACTACAGTAAAAGTGCAGTATTCGGTGCACAATGTTTTTTAGTAATAACTACAAGTCTTCCCTCAATAAATTCTTAACTTGTTGTTTATTAATAGTTAACGCGGTAGTTACGTTTAATTTAGCATTAATATGAGCTTAATTAGCACTAAAAAACGGCTAACCGTAGTACAGTAAAAAAGTTTTACCGTAAAATAACCAGCATATAAAAATCACTCAAAACTTTCGAAACTTCAACTGAAGGATTAAACACACTTTTCATTAGAGCTCCAGAAACTTGTCCTTTACTAAAAGTTGCAATATATATATTTTTTTTTTACAAATCCATTTCTAAAGTCAGGCGCTAAAAGCGGAGTGCTGTCTTTCAGGCTCCTTCTATGCATCCTGTCAGGCCGGACCGGACCGGCCAGCGGGCGCCTGACATTCTCTGACATTTCTTTTTCATGCATTTCTGCTTTATTGAGGGGAAGGCAAACACTCCGTTTTTCCCTTTTTTACCAACACAAATTCGAGAAGTCCCTAATGGAAGGTTCTGAAAGGCGAGCTTTGTCGAAAACGGCGTCCGTTCTCCTGGAGGACGGCGTCAAACCGCGCTCGTGTCGCTGTCACGGTGGACAAGATTATTCCAGTCGAATAACACGGGTTTAGATTAAAAACCCGCCCGACGCGGCCCAACTCTGGGAAGGAAACCGTAGCGCGTTTATGTCGGTTCCGGTCCCTCGTGCGCGTTCAGCACGTTCGATCGATAGCGGCGGCGGCGCGCTTAAAGGGACAGTGGCCCCAAAAAATGAAAACCAGCCCACCTTCAAGCCGTACTAGACCCAAGCTTTATAATGGCTGCGTGCTGAGAGCCTGAAGGCCGAAAAATACATCCGTCCAGCAAAAAACAAAAACGGCCTCACAAGGCTTTGCATTTAAATTTGCTTACATTTAAATTAGTATTTAAGTAAACAAACAGCGAAGTCACATACATACGTAGAAATAACTAATAAAAGTAAATATAAATGTATTATTACTATTAATGTGGTAAAATAAACATAGTAAAATTTAGCGAACGCTTCATGATTTAGAAATACGCTTTATTTATAGGTTACACTTTACTTGTAGGCGTAAATAAAAACAATTAAAATGCATTTATTAAAAATAATAATGACATGAACATCATACCTAAGACAGTATTATTAAATAAAAACAATGATTAATGCATAATTGAGATATCTCTATTTGCTTGTTATTAAAGCTGTTTCAGATACACCCTCCTGATCCTGTAATAACAGCTCGTGCTCGTCCTTCACGGAGGTGACCCGTCGGACGTGTTATGATAATCCAGGCATTGACATATAGAGCAGAAAGCAGGCCCCTCCGTCATGAATGCTGCTATTATGAATAAATAATGCAGCGCTCAAACAGCGCGATGCATCTTGGGCCGCAAATCTAGTTTACACAGACTCACCTGCCGGAAAATCACGCAGATCGCATTCATATTTCCTTTCGCATGTATTTATCTTCGCAAATCAACTTATGAAGCGAACACATAACGTCTGTCAGGAACACGTCTGGATGGTGTTTCGTGAAAACTGCGAACAAATGCTCAAATAAAAGGTCGTACACTGAAACGAAATGTCATAAATACATTCAAATATTTTAATTAGTGCTGTCCAAAAATCTTTTTATTAATCATATATATAAAATATATATATTATATATATATATATATATATATATATAAATATATATATATTTAAAATAATATGTTGATTTATTGACGATAAGAACATTTATGACTAAAATACAGCAAATAGTAGCACGCAAAAAAATACCTTTAATGTTTTTTCGCATTAAAAAAAAAAAATTGGGTGACAATACGATGCATAATGCAACAAATAAAAAAATTATTTCACTAGCAACTACAAAGAAACATTTACATTAAATTAAACAATCATTTTGAATTTTTTGCAATTTTGAAAACGAAAAGCTGTTTAGCTGATTATTATTACCTTATAAAATGTACTCAATTTTAATTTAATTTAAAGCTTAAAAATGTTTTTAAATACAAAAATTGTTTATAATAAATAGGACCATTTATAATATTATTACATTAATAAATAATAATACTAAATAATATTTATTATTTATATTAATTTATTTTTTAATTAATTGTTTTTTAAGAATGTGTTACCCAAAATGTGGTATTTTTCAACTTTCAGCAACATCTGTGCACGTCTGGATCAAAAACCGGCCTAATGTGGTTTACAGACATCACTGCTGCTCCCCGCTAGTCTGGTTTTGACGGTTCAAGCAGCCGTCCGCCATCATACACCTCCCAACAGGAAGCGGGCGAGCGCTAGGGCGTCCATCTGGAAGAGGAAAGTTTGAACAGTTCTTCTGCCTGACGCTGCAGAACGGCAGGTGACGAGGAGAAATCGATGGCTGCCGCTCACAAACACGCTATTAATTTCCGGCCTGCCGTGTTCCTGTCAGGTCGCGAGCGAGACGCGGGACTTTGTTTCTGACGAGACACTTTCGGCCTCCCGATCGCTCTCCGTGTGTTCTGCTGACTGCTCGCCTCAGGAGACCGGGGACAAACACACACTTCGTCTTCCCTTAAACTGCGCTCTTATCTTTTTTACCTGGCTTTGGAAACAATTGCGGTATAAAAGCCACTGATCTGGCAGTTGTTTAGCCGTTTTTATTAAATTGGACAACAGTTTAACTCTGTGAGGTTCAAAATAAGAGCACACTTTTCAAAATGGGATTTATTCAGACTTTGAAATCGTTTTGGGGGTATTTTAAAAGCATTATAGCTTTAAAATTAATAGTTCTGGCACGTTAAAACATGTACAGTATTTCTTCGGGTAGTTAGCTACAGTATTTAAAGGAATAGTTCACCCAAAAATTTTAATTACCTCATATTTTACCCGAAACCATCCTAGGTGTACATGACTTTCTCTTTCAGAAGAACTCAGAGCGTTTTAAAAATGTTTCCTGGCTCTTTCAAGCTTTGTAATGCAGGTGGATAGTGGCCATTATTTTGAAACTCCGTAATTCGGATATATCCACATGTGTCGTGTCGTAAAACGCCGTTATGCCTTCTGGGAGGTTATCACAGCAGATCCATGGGTTTTCGTAACAAACATTTTTCTAGTTTTAAACTTAAAAATATAAATAATTGACTTCCGGCTTCTCAGCTGACTGAGAACATTTCAATGCGTCGGAAGTCAGCCAAGAAGCCGGAACTCGTCGTTTTTGCGTCAATTAATTAAAATTAGAAATATGTTCGTTACAAAAACTCATCGATCTGCTTCAGAGGACGTGTGATAAGCCCCCAATGGCCTAAAGGTTAGTTTCACAACAGATATATCCAATTTATGGAGATTCAAAATAATGGCCACTATCCACCGCCATCTTGGAAGAGCCTTCATGATAGATTCAGTCGGCTTGCTTTTAAGGAAATATTAGCTTGATGCAACAGAATCGTCCGATTGAACATAAAGAGGATAAAAAGAAGATAAAAAAGTTGCATTTGTTCAAATCGAGGATATTATGGTTTACAATTAAAATTGTACAAAAAACATTTTAGGTTTTCCAGGCAACATTTCTAAATTTACTTTAGCAACTTGATGTTCTAAAAACTAAAACTACAATAAAGAAGTAATATAGAGCGATATAAAAATACTACGAAATATTACAAACAACATTTCCAAAACTTTAACAAATTTTAAAATAAAATGGCGTGAATGCAAACTAATTCAAAATAAGGAATGGATAAATAAAATAGTACTTCAGCGTCTGGTAAAATTAACATGCATAAACATCTACGAAACTTTTCACAAATCAATATATATATATCATATTTTCTTCTTAAAGTTGTAGCATGTCTAATCGTTCAATTTATTCAAATGTATTATTAAAATAGCCTCTTTCGTCCAGTTATATAACATTAACATCATTTATACTTTAATTACTGAAAATCAAGCAAACGTCATTTTTTGGCAAACAAGCGGGATTCACTGTTACAATCAAGACATTTTATGATTATTCCTTTGAAAATAAAAGTTAATCATCTCAGATGTTGTATCAGTTAAGAGGTTTTTAACTTGCTTCTGGCTAAAATACGAGTCCAAAATCCATAATAAGCTTCCCGTTTTCAGTTCTCTCTTGATTCAGGTGAGGCATTCACTAGAGGAAACGTTTTATGCGCTCATCGTTTAGTTGAAAACGTCTAATGATGGATTTGTTCCCTTTGTCAAATCGTCCCTTTGGACTCTCATTTTGACGGCACCCATTCACCACAGAGGATCCATTGGTGAGACGCATTGCACTTTCTCCGAATGGATGAACGTACGGCCTGAGGGTGAATGTATCGTTTAAAATTAACGTCGTTTTGCACAAAAACAAAGATTGGGTCCCACTTAAAGCAACTCGCGTGTTATGAAACGGATAAAATAATGACGAAACCGATGCCTCAGCGCTCCAAAAACGCAAGTGTGCTCAGAAGGAAGCAGAAGTGAAGGGCAGCGGTATAAATAAACGAGGGGATGAGCAATCTTTCTGGGTAGTTATCAATCACCGCTGTGTGCTCGCTGAGGCCGGGCCGAGCCATGACTCATTGCTGTAGCAGGAGCAGCGGTGTCCGTATCCCAGCAGTCACGGGTCAAACCACACACTCTCACTCGCCCAAACGCCCGGCCAGGTCGCGCCGCGCGGTTATTCACACGCAACGCTCGGCTGAGCTCTCTGGCTAACAGGAAATGAGGCAGTCAATAGAACGAGGCCCAGGCTGTCGATAGGGGCTCCGCGCTTTCAGATTCGTGCCCCGCTAAAGAGTCCAGGGCTGACGCCGCGTGCCAGCGCTAACAAAAGGGTGACGTGACCTCTACCTGAGCTCAGAAACTCCAGACTGCAATGGAAACCTATTAAATACGTGGCTTTAAGTGCACCCGCTCAATGGACCTACGTACGGCAAGATATTAGAAAAAGTCCCGTTTAGGAAAAGTTACACTAACTCTAGAAGAAAGGATTCAAGCGTTTTTTAGTTAGGTACGAAAATTTTTAGATTTTCCACTGGTGAGCGTTGCTACTTCGCTTCGAGTTACGAGTTTAATAAAAAGATACAAAAATAGATATATTTAAAGTGGTTGGCTACTCCGTCACATACAAGAAAATAGACCACTCAAAATTCGCAAAATCACTCGCAGAAATGAATCCCACCGTTGTCTTTGCACACTCCTTTCGCCAAAGATGTCCATAAAAATACGAATTGGCTCAAAAACCTCTTGAAGGCCGTAAACGACAACCAATTAAACGACCTCTGTTTTCATGAAACCGATGGTTGCTCGGTTATTGTAGTAAAAATTGAAATGCATTAGAGACCACGCAACAGGACAAAAGGTATAAAGGTAACCAACTTGCGGTTTCTTAAATAGCTGCTTAGCGTGATAATATCCAGAGGGGATAATAAGATCAAAAAAAGTGTACAACGAAGAAGCGGTTATATTACAGTAAAATTACAGCAAACGCATTGCGATACCCAAAACCCAGCAAAAGTGGCAAATGTTTGCTAAACTTGTCCTGGCTTTAAACATTCTCTTCTTTTTGCAAGTATTAAATTGTCAAGAACCGCATTTCGGCTTCCTGCAAGTTACGAATCCAAACGATATTTACCACAAGAAGCGACAGGCCCGTTTTTATTCCAGCAGCAACATCAAAAGCCAGTCAGAACACACCGCCAAAGTAAAATCCCAAAAGCAATTCGACACAGCACTGCGAAAAACTAATATTTGCATTTGTGTGTCCTCCTGGAAAAAACATTATAAATCGAACCGGCAGCATCAAACCTTTGATAAACGTCTCTGCTATATGCTAACTACCTCATGAACAAGTGGTTTATTCATTTTGTTTCCACTCAGAGCAGCATCGTAATTAAGCATCACAAAACTAAATTCAATGCAGCCCTACAAAAACATACATTAGCATTGTTTGTGGTAAATACCAAACAAGCAAATTTAAAACAATTAGCGTACGTTTTATTTAAACTAATGGATGTTAACACAACTGCAAAACGTTACCTCGCCATTAACCAATGGCTTATTAATCGTGTTTTATTTACCACACAATGCAAAAAATATTCATTTCAGGATCAAAATTTCAATGCAGCAAAAGTAGCCAGCAAGCTCTAAAACCTCAAAATGGCCGACCTGTTCTTTGTCCTCGTCGTGATCCTGTTAAAGGGGTGGGGCGGCAAAATCCTTTCCGATTCAAATAGGCCTGATGACATCACATGCCGCTGGGAACAGAGTGGTTTTACGCCATTGAGAGTTTTGGGTGTTGTGTTTGATGTTAAAGGCACGAACAGCGCAACATGTGGAACCCGTTACTTTTCTCAGCGTTGAGAGGCGTGAACTAATCACATTCGGTTGTTGGTAGATTGTTAAATGATCCTGTCAAATGAACGGATAGATGTTTATTTTCTTGGCCTGCTGTCCTGATTGGCTTTAATTTTATTACTATTTATAACTATTATAATAAGAATTTAGAACACTAAAGAATTAATCCAAAATCGTATTATAATAGCAGCAATGTACACTTCGGCTACCATTTACTTCTGCGCATCTAAAATGATGCAAGTCCCGCTGTGGGGAAACTCCACTTATTTCCGGATTCCAGCTCAAAACTTTTGTTTATAGCCGAATCATTTTTCCAGAGACAGGTTCGCCCTTGCAAGGACGGTCCTGACTTCGGGGGGAAACTTTAAAAAGCTAATTATCTGCAAACTCCATGACGAATTGCTCAGATAACCTTATCCCTGGCGTGGAAAAAAAAAAAAAGAAAAATAAGGCCATCAGCAGTTCTTAAAAACGGCTGCAGCTTCCCTTTTCGGGCGAGGAAGCCCGGCGCGCGAGGGGCGGGAACCGGGGAAAGCGCAAACCATCCGTAATGTTTTATGTCAACCTGGCAATTAGGAGAGGTAATGCGCCTAACCGACGTCGCCATCACCTGTGCTCTGGAGAGCAGGGAACACGACTGAATGGGTTATGGTTAAAGGAGGCCAGGTGCTCGCCCGAACCCGTAATTTGGGGCGTTATCCTCGAACAGCCATCTTTTTATAGCGCGGGATTGGCGGCGATGCCGGAAATCGTCCGGTCGCAAAAGCATCCCAGGCAAAAGAGCGAGTCCCACAGATACGGAAAAGCGAACAAAAACAATCTCTTCAACTCTGCCTCGCGACGCGACATAATGGATTTTCAACCGCGGTGCGAGCTGTAAATTAAAAACACGTTATTGGCATAACCAGCGGCGTGTCGCTGGAAGACCGACAGGAGATAGTGCATCAGCAAGCAAACATCTTTAAAAAAAAAAAGAGGCTTGATATTGAATAATCATCTGCGCTCACACGCGGAGGGAAAATGATTTAGATTCGTTTTATTGACCGAAAGAGAGCCGCGACCGTTATCCGAACAAATTAAGGGCGGGAAAGCGCGCACTTTGCCCTCGGGCTGCGGGGACTTCAATTACATTTGAGTGCGTGTTTGCAGAACTGTCTGCTGGATTTTCCCTCTTTCCATCTGAGTTTCCACAAATCAATTTGTCATATGCGGGAACATGTATGAGAAGCAATTTATTTTACACTTGCGTGAATTAGACGTCCCCCGCTCCGCCTGTTGACATTTGAGCGCCGCGAGATAACGACGTTCAGCCTCGGCGTAGCGGTGATCGGCTAAAGGTCAATTAATTATTAGAAAACATATTTGAATATGAATCACGCACTCCATTGATAATCTCGAGGGGTTGTTTACGTGAAGCTCGGTGAGATGAGAGAATCGGTATTGTGTTCCTAAAGCTGTGAGAACGTCCTTCTGAAGAGCTCGAAACGATTAGGTTATTTAAAAAGAATATTTGAATGGGAATGAGAATATATGTCCGGTTTTCCTGTTGCGATTAAAATGTTAATTTAAGAGCGTTTTCTTCTTTCGTGATTATAATGTTATTTACAGGTTCCTGAAACGCGTGCCACCAGGATAAGATTCAAACGAAAACATTAAGATGGAACCGAATTGTAGACTTTAATAATAACAAAAATATAGCACAGGAATTGCAATCATTTTATACACAGTGCGCCTTTAAAAATGTAATTGGACGAATAGATAGATGGCTGCCTGCAAGTTCATGGACATCTGCAAAAAACTGGGCCTGTTGAATACTACTTATGGCAGCTAGTGTGCAAATAGGGATGCAGGTTTTCCTCATTTGTGGTGCTTTGCTAGAGCTTTGTTGTTTGTTTGTGGCTCTTTCTGACTTTCATTTTGTTTTCAGCGAGGGAAATGATGCTCAGTCGGGATGAGATCAGGAGACTGCTAGTACAGAATGTTCTACTTTTTACCTTCAGAAATTCTTGGGTTGTTTTTGCTGTACGTTTCGGGTCATCGTCCATCTGCGCTGTGAAGCGTCGCTCAATCGACTTGGCTGTGTTCGACCGAATCTGGGCAGAGAGTATATCCCTCTAAACTTCAGAATTGATCCGGCAGCTTCTGTCTTCTTTCTCATCCTCACTAAACAGCATTAACCCAAAACCACTGGAAGCCATGCTTTCCATCTGGTACAGGTTCATCTTAATTTCAGGCGCCCAAAGAACACAAAGGTGCTGTCTAATCTGGCCTTGTTTGAAGCTTCTGCTCTGGTGAAGTCTTCTCTTGATTGTAGACACATCTGGTTCCCGGAGAGTCTTCTTCTCTTGGCTGGATGTGGTGAAAGGGTTTTTCTTTACCATGGAGAGGATTCTCCGATCATCACCACAGTTGTCCTCCAAAGACATCCATGTGTTTTTTGGTTTTACGTTGCTGAGCTCACAAGCGCATTCTTATTTTTCTCTCAGAATGGACCTAACTATCGTTTTGGCAGCGTCTAACGTTTCTGCTATCTCTCTGCTATGATGGGTTTTTTTTGAAGACTGCCAATTGTCTTCCTTGCATGCAGAGCTCATGATGTTCATAGAAACAGCTTCTAAATGCAAGAACCAACCACTTAGAACCAACTCAAGACTTTTTTACCTGCTTAATAATGAAGGAATAGTCCACACCTGTCTATAAAAAGCTTTTGAGTCAACTGTCCAATTACATCTGGAGCCCTGAAAAAGGGGAAGGTACATATTAAAGAGCTGCAATTCCAGTTTTATCCATTATATAACTAGCTTTAAAATGTTTTAGTCAACTGCCAAAATAAAAATGTCCAAATATATATGGACCTTACTGTATTTGAACATATAATATCCATTTAATATCCATCCAAGAGCAAAAAAATAACATTTCTTACGATGTTTCTTGCAAAGTACATTTTCTTTCAATATTAGAAATTAGTAAAAATAACGTTGTTCTAAAAATGCTTTCTTTCAACATTTAATTCTAAGAAAACTCCATAATCATCCATTTAAGAACATGTTGTCCTAACGTTTATATAACATTTAAAAAAAACGCGAGTGAAAGTTGGGGAAGAAGCACCCCGTTAATAACTCGCATCAACATCTACACCGCAAAGAATGACTTGATCCCTCAATTTTATTTGAGAGATCTGAGGTGATTTGCTACGCACATCTTTAACGAGAGACTTGAAATAATCAAGAAGGGTGACTACGGTAAGCAGCTAGCTATTTTATCAGCGTTAGCTGCTGAGTCGAAATTGAATTTCCGGTGTAAAATGAGGTAAAGTGATGTGAATGTGATCGTAATGTGTGTTCAAAGTGTTTGCGGCACAGTATCCTACTGCAGAGCTTTATCACCTCTGATATGAGTGTGTGTGTGTGTGTGTGTGTGTGTGTGTGTGTGTTGGTGCTTAGTGGCACCCCTCCGTATTCTGTGAAATGAAATAGATGGCAATAAGCCGGGATTAGGTTAGAGTCAGGTTTAATTTCAGTTTCCAGAATAACATCCGCTGCGAATCCATGGAGGCGATTGCACAAAGCCGCCACACACAGCCTGCAGGTCTGACCACGTCCTGGACCATCCTCAATGTGTGGGTTTGTGGCGTCCTCAACCATATAAACAGATATACTCGATGAAAGTGCCACGGTTTTACCGTTTTTATACTGGACGTAGAAGTCCTTCTTGTAGCTTTTTGCTAGGAGTACCATCTAAATATTTATTACAATACACTACGATATATTGACTGTGGCATTTCTTTTTACAGTATATACCCCAAGGTCATATCCAAAATGCCATGTTAAAATGGTCACGAGCACGGTAATACTGTGTTTTTGATCGCTTTTTGTTACTAAATACAAAAACGACCATGTTTTTCGCATTTTCCATATTAGTAAGTACAACACACATTTAAATAGCATGGTCATCCCAAACATGTTTTTTGGTCACTTTTTGCAAGCGAGTACACCCACTTTTAAATCGACTGCTCACACAATATTAAAGAATACTACGGTATTACCGTGCCTCAGCATGTCTTACATAAAGGTGCGATGCTTTTATTAAGAAAGCATGTTTTATGGAAATATTCCATTGCAGTGTTGTAGTAAGGAACATTGAAAAACATTTAAATATCATGGTATATAAATAAAAAACAGAAGTACCATGTTTTGTTTTGTTTGTTTTTTCATGCAACATAAAAAGCACGTTTTTATTGTTTTGTTTTTATACACGGTACCATACATGTTCTATATAACATATGCATGGAACATAAACATGGTTGTAACAAAACTACTAAAAAAGAACGTATTTGTCCATTTTTTACGGTACAATTGCTGTTTTTTTACATGATAACATGTTTTTCAGATATGTACTATAGTATATGAATATGGTTATCATAAAAGTACCATGGTCTTTTCCAAATATTTCCCAATGACTTAAAATATAAATTCAATGTAAAAAATTTTAACGTTTATTTTTACTACATTTTTTTGCACATGTTCTTGACTATGGTCATCACAAAAATGCCAAAAAGTGGTATGGTTTTACCATGTTTTTCCACCCGTTACAACATAAGTGATATCATATTTTTGGACACAATCTATAGTACACATGAAAACATAAATATGGTTATCACAAAATCATCAAAAAGTACTGTGGTATTCTTTAAACTTCAAATACTACGTAAGTACTACACCATGGCGTGAGCGCAGCTCTTTTCCAGCGTGGGACGCAGTTTCATGCTCTTCAGAAACATTAAATAGGCATTTGATAAATAAGCATAAATAATATATGTTGTTGTGTTTGCGCCATGTCTCTCTGGGTAGCTTTGGTTAAGCGCTCGAGCTAAGTGAAGGAAGCACTCTTTTCCTTTGAAGATCTCCGGCTGGAATGTAAATGCTGTTTTTTAAGCGAAAAATCTTTAAACCCCTGATTCGTTTGATGTCGGTCGTGTTCTCGCGTTAACGCGGATCTTGGCTGCCCTCTCGTGAGAGGAACACAATGCAGCGAGGCGTCTGGGTCCTGTCAAGCCGTTGGAGCGGGGCCCTTTCGTGAGCGGGGGGCCGACAGATGGAAGATAATAGCATTTCCAAACTTTCCATTTAGAGGATTAAAATGCAGCAGTGGCCGCGACCCCCTTCACATTCAGACAGGAGGGACCGCTGAGGCCGGGAACATATGCCTGCTGTGGACAGCACAGCCAGAGGGGCCAACAACACGCGTCCTTCAGCCGACTGACCCCGCAATCTCTCTGGCAGCGTTCCTTCCTTCCCTCTATCTCCGCAAGCTGTTCGCTTCTGAGCAGGGCTCGGACCGATTGTGTGTGCTCGTGCTCTAGATCAGGGCTTTTCGGCTGCTTTTGCTTCTGGGCTCGGATTCGATGTTGAAGATGCACTAAAGTAATATGTGTGTATTAACGAAATTGTTTACTTTATAATTAAAACGTGATTCATTCACTCCACCTCGGGCCGTCCATTGCGTACGTGAGTTTATTTCGTCATCAGGTTTTGAGAAATGGACGCTCTAGTGTGAATGGCTGCCGAATCCGAACAGCCGATAAAAACATTGAGGTAGTGCACAGCGCTCCAGTCCATCGGTTAACGTCTTGAGAAGCCCAGAGCCGCACGTTTGTAAGGAACAAATTCACCTTTAAGATGTTTTTCATTACAATGCAAGCGCCAAAATCCAGTCACATATTCGTTTTTTTGGCTAGTAAACGCTGGTGCAGATTTCTCTCCTGATTCAGATTTTTTTCGCTTAAGGAAGTGTTGATGATTTGTTTCTTACAAACATCTCCAGACGTTAACTGTTGGACTGGAGCGGTGTGGATTGTTCTGATGTTTTTATCAGCTTTTAACAATTGAGAAAATGCTACCACTTGGTGAAACTGGTTAAAGTGCCTCTATTATGGATTACTGAAAATGAGCTTTCATGCAGGGAATGAAAACATCGTGTAAAGTTTTAAATCTGAGATCATTGGAAACGCGTCCCGAGCCCTTTTGTGTTGACGTCGACATGAAACATTAGCATGTTGGTCTGAATGAAAATGCAAAATCATTCCTCACCACTAGGCGGCGCTTTTGGGGCGTTGAAAGCTCACAAACACTGCTATATATGCAATCGACTATCGCCGGAGGAGTTCGTTGAAAAGAAATCGTTGAATGAATCATTAGGGAGTCGTTTAATGCATATTAAAAGAAAATTCAAGTGTGTTCAGGACTCCTAAGATCAAGCACTTTAATTTAAAACGTAAGTTAAAACATATGTTGACATCCAAACACGTTCTCTAAACAAAAGAAGAATTTTAGCATCCTTGATATGGTTCCTGCATAAAAATGTAACCATTATCATAATTAACCACTTTATCTGCATTCTGATGATTTACTGACCTGTTGTTGTGAATAAAGTTGAACCAGCGAAATGCCACTCCGACAGTTGAAGTCCCCTGTAGGCTATTCCGATTCATTAAGACGTTTACGAACTGCTGCAAACAGAATCGCATTACACTGGAAGACACTCATCTGTTCCTAAAGAGGGCAAGGATTCGCACTTCATCCTTATCGCATTATTGCTTAATGGAGAATTATGTCAGAGCATCGTGGCTTTAATTATCTGGCCGGCAAGTCCATTTATAAAGCAGCGAGACCAGAAGCAGGCCGCATCCGTCTGCCGACCGCAAGCCGTAATGAATTTACAAGCCCCCTCGCAAAGCAGGGCTTAAAACACGATTAAGAGCGCTCCAAAATAAAGCAGGAGGAGGCGGCGGCGTGCCGGCTTCCTTTCAATTAACAAGGAACATAAAAACAAACTTGCGCCGAAGAGGATGAAAGTTGCGTGAAGTCACGGCGCGGTAACTCCAGAGAAGACTATTTTAGGAAATTCAATTAGACGTTAATTTAATTCAAAATGCGCACAAGATGTCCGCACCGCAATCGTTACTTAAACGGACCTTCTGCACGAACGTATGATGAAAAGCAAGGCGCATGTTGAAGATCGCTCGGTCTGGTAAGCATCTGACAGACGTCTTCAAGGTGTCCGTTTTACATACACTCCGTATCACCGGTCTCAAACTCGATCCCTGGAGGTCCGCAACCAGCTCCAGATCACACCTGCTTGGAGGTTTCCAGTGATCCTAATTGGCTGGATCAGGTTTGCTTGATTAAGGCTGGAGCTAAACTGTGCAGAGCCGTGGCCCTTGAGTTTGAGACCGTAGCGCCGGATCATAAACATCTTAAGTCATCTGATATGGAAACGTCTTATAGATATATTGAAAAGAGCAAACATTCATCTTGCCGATGTAAAGTCTGTTTGATGTATCAGGAAACGTTGCAAAGAGGTCGCAAAAACATTTAATCTTACTGTTGTCCAGATTTCTTGTTACGGATATAACCTTATTTAATAGTCGCAAAAATGTTTCTTACAACCTCATATTAACTTTATTTTATTCCAAAATTTTATGTTTTTTACTGGTAAAAAAAAAATCTTTGCAACGTTCCATTTTCACCTAAAACATAACGTCACTCGGTCGCTTATTTTTGATATCCTCAAAACGTTCATCGAGTGAAAACGTCGTAAAGAGGGCATTCCGAGAAAGTTGATCTCAGAACGTTTTCTCAACGCTTCGACAACATGTATCAAATATAAGATTTAAGAGCTTTACATCGCAGCATTTTCATGTAATTAAAAAAAAAGTTTGTTGCGAGAACATTCCGTTACAGAAGGAGCTTTCTTTTGAAATTTACTCCACTGCTAAAACTGACTAAAATTTAAATTTCGTTTGAAAAGTACTAAAATAATTTAACTTAGAAAAAAAATAATTTTTACAGCGTCCTCAAGGGGGCGATAGAGTTAGGCCTACTATCTTACTATTCAAATAAACGAATACCGTTCAGCAAAAACGACTTTCGACAGTCGAAACTACCCACGGAAGACGGCTTTTACTTCGGCCGGAAGTCGCGAAACGCAGCGACGAGTGCGTTCACACGGTTCCGTCGAAAATCAACCAAACACTGCAGCCGCGTTTGCAAACAAGCTGCTCTTGTTGTAATGAACAAAACTATCAGCACTTACCACACACTGGGCACTATATTAAATTAGACGTTAATTTGAGGAAAAGTGCTCGCAGGACGTAAGCAGGCAGATGTCAAAGAAAGACGAGGGGGCAGACAGAGCTAATATTCCCGGAACAGAGTGAAAAATTTGTTCACACAGCAGCAAATACAATTTCGCAGCCCCCTCCAGCTCCACGGCAGCAAACAGGAGAAATATGTTTACTTGTTTTAATTTCTTTTTCATGTAATGTTGACCCCGAGGGCTGCAAATATTTCCCTTGCTCTCGCGCTCTCTACATGGTGATTAAATTCAATTTTATTCAAATGAAATCTCCCACTCCGCGCCGGCACACACACACACACACACACACACACACACACAGATAATTAAGGAGCGGAAGCGTTTTCTTGCCTTTCTCGCTTTTCTCTAATTACAATCCTGTGAGAAATACAGAAGGAAACGCAGCGAAACACGGAGGTTTCCTGGGAGGGGAGCGCGCGCTGACAGACACGCGCCATAATAACTGCGCGTGATTACAGTTATGATTACACCGTGACCCACAGATACCAGGAATTAGATCATACGGCATATTTATCTACATGTCAGACCTGCCGTTGAGGTTTATAACGCTACATGTACGCAGAGAGCCAGCGCATCTAAGGCCACGTTAAACCCGAGGGCTTCTGGTCTTATCAGCCCACTTTAATTCTCAATAATAGATGAAGAGATTTATCTGTCCACATATTTATCCATAATCTACGGTACGTAGGGCCTACTGAATATTCATATGTTGGACTAGTTTCATAATCCTTCACAGGACCAGTAAAAATGAGTTGTTAGAGCTGGTATTCATGAAATTGTGTACATTGTGATCTGTTTAGAAAATGACACGTTTTTTTTTATTTCTACTGTTTAACGGGGAACATTCTGGTAAGATTTTCTGAAACGTATGGACAAACATTCTCAAAACGCTAGCAAGGAAAACATTTTACGTCGTTCACGCGACAATTTTTTCTCTAAAACGTTTCACTTATTTTATAAACGTTTGCCAACATTCGGAAAAAAAAAAACATTTTCATAACTTAATGGGAGTAAAGGCAAAACATTCGTGGATGCCCATCAAAATCATTTCCTTAATATTTGCAAAATGCAGTCTTTCGATTGCCGTTCTGTAACGTAATTTGTTTAAAATTTCTCAAACAAAACATTTTTAACCTCTCAAAAACAGCTCTTTTTCGGAGCCAGCCATTTTGTAGCATTTTCCTTTAAATGTTAATGAGCTCGTCTGACCCCGCCCCTCTCTTCAGGGGACTGTTTACAACACTTCGGTTCAAACAGCTTGTAAAAGTGCATGTAGCATCCGATAGGGAATTTTAGCGTGGCAATATTTTTTAAATGTTCTGTCAAAGTTCCCAAAACTATGATCAAATGTTCTCCCGGTAACATTAATAGAACATTTGTTAGTTACAAAACGTTAGCAGCGGGGCAAAAACATGTACAGATGTTTTCTAAAGCGGTTTACTGCAATTTATTTAAATGTAACTACAAGTTTCGGAATGCAATTATTATTAAATGTAAAACAATTAAATGTAAAACAACACACTTTTACCCTCTCAAAAACAGCTCTTTTCAGAGACAGCCGTTTTGTAGCCTTTTCCTTTAAATGTTAATGAGCTCGTCTGACCCCGCCCCTCTCTTCAGAGGGACTGTTTACTCATTGTGAGTCGCGAAATTTGCGAATTATTAAGAAAGGCGGTTTGCAAAGATTCATTAAACCTTATAACATTAATAGAACATTAGTTCAAAGTTAGCTAGTCACATAACGTTAGCAGCAGGCCAAAAACACGTATAAATGCTTTCTAAAGCGCTTTACTTTCATTTATTTAAATGTAACTACAAGTTTCGGAATGTTCAAAGGACGTAACATTCCCGTAACGTTTGCGAAGCGATCCGACAGAAAGTTCTCTCAACATTTGCGAAACCATAAAGAGATAACGCCTTTATAACTTAATGGAGATGTTAGTAAACCAACCAAATATTTGTCCAAATATAAATCTAGTTGTTTTAGATTCACCATCCGAACCGGCCCCGGTGCATCATGGGTCAGACATCACTCATTCTCTCATTTGCTTTCAGTGTCTTTCTGGCGGGAAGCTGAACACCTGGCAAAGGCTAATCCTGCGTATGCAAGAACAATTACGGCTAATCTCCTGCAGTCTGCTTTAAGCGCAAAACTAAATTAAATGAATGCCGAGTTTATGAAGTTTGCCTTTCTCTCTTTAGAACAGCCTATTTTCTGAAGGTCACCATCGAAAGACGGCACGCTAGCTGCGATTTGCCACGTGCTATTGCTAGTCAATCTAGATCATAGATTAGTATTTTTGGTTCGTTTATAGGAAGAGAAAGACATTTTGTACGTCTGATGAAAGTTTCATCGACTTCGATGACCTTCGAAGCTAATGCTAACAGACACGGACTAAAAGCCACAAAACTCACATTTTGATTTCACGGGTCCGTCAAGGCTTTTCACAGGTTAAAGGCTAATTGTATCTGAAATGAGGTTTTAAGCAGCAGAATTATTAGAGGTCGGAGGACACGGCCCTTCCGCCGCTGATCTGAGAACAGTTCTTCTGTCTATTATAACTCCGTGCAAAAATAACCAGAGGACTGTAAAGAGAAGAAAGTTTCTTGTACGGAGGAATTAGCCGTTAGCTAAAAAGTAGCTTAAACGTAATTTACTTCTTTTAGGGTTCTGTGGTAGTTATTGCAATTAGCTTAATATATAAACAGAACAAATGGCCTCATTTAGGTTGCTAGCAAACTCGCGCGTGTGTGTGTGTGTTTGCGAATAGCTATTTCAGAGATGCTAATAAATAGAGCCGAGCTCTGCGTATCAGATCCGTCATCCACTTCTGGACTAATGGAGCGTTTAGGAGCTTTTGGAGGAGAGGAGCGATTAGTTTGTCGTCCCTGACTGGACAAAGATGCTTCATTAGCATGCCAGTAACTCACAACGCTGTTTTTCATTAAACTTAGAGGACGGCTTATACGTCTTTCTCTCGCTGTCTGTCACGCACACGCACAAACTCCACAGACAAGACATTTGTATTCAAACAGCAGCTAGAAACCGCTCTCGAACTGTGCTTACATTCACAGTATTGCCTGCTACCGTACTACAAGTACCGTTTCTGTAGTATGCTTAGGTATTAAAATAACCGTATTTATTTGTGAAATCAAAACTAGACACCACTTGAATGTTTAGCATACGCTAAATTTAATTATATACCGCAGTTAGTAGACAAAGTGAACCAAGCTAGGTTCCCTACTTTAAACACGCAATGATAAACGTTTGTATGCTAAATATAGCGTAAAGTGTGATTTTGTGTAACAGGCAGGTAAAGTGTTACTGTATGCTACGTATTTATGCGCTAATTGCGTGAAATAACACATTATGCAACTTGAATTCTAATGATGCTAAGCATGCTAAATGTTTATATGATAAATATGCCGTTTACTTTTTTTAAGGAAAAAATGTGAAACACGACTCATTGTGGTTTGCGGCAATTCCAAAAAATTTATTTAGTCAAAAAATAACCTCTACAAATTCAAAACGTACCGTCAGTCGATTTCTGCCTTTTAAAAAAAATCTCAAATTTGCAAAGTTTGACCAAATAATGCGTTATGAAACGTTTCAAAATCAAATTATTACCGCAAAATCCAAAACCTTTTAATCAAAATGAGCAAAGCGTTTGTGCAAATGTTAAAAAACGTAATTGAAATAAAACCACGAATCCAAAAAGCGCACTGGATTCACAAGCTTCGTAAATTTTAACAATAAAAACCACAACAAAACAAAATAAAATACAATTAAACATAAATTGACTATAAATTGTCTCAACTTTTGGACGTTTCAATGAACTTACAATAATAATAATAATAATGCAATTAAGTAGAATTGTTTTAATAGAATTAAACTAAACCTACAAATTTAAAATGCCCAGCTCTGTCCAGTTTTCTGTGACGCAGCGAGGCTGTTCACTTCCTGTCACGTGACAGGTGATCTCAACTTGGCCGGCACTGAATTCTTCTTCAGTGTTTCACTGCCCTGATCCACGATATCAAAGCAGGCCTTGTCTTTCTCTAAATGCATTTTAATATCTGTAATTGCGAGTCTGGCACGATCCCAGCGCCCTGTTCTGGACGGAGCGACGCGAGTGGAATATCAATGCGGGCCGCCCCGAGAGAGAGAGAGAGAGAGAGACGGGTCAGAGCGACGCTGTCACTTGCAGCTCCATTGCTCGGGCAGAATTTGTCTCAGGCGGCGGCGGTCTGGGGCGTGTAATTAGAGGAGAGCGCGTTCACATCAAACGGCGATGGGGTCACCGGGGGTCACGCCGGAACCCGCTCTCGACACGCCGGGCCCCGTTTCATCTGCTGACTTCAAAACAACTTTCCCCGGCATCAAAGATGGAGATTGAGCTGCCGATCACGTACAACGGCGCAGAAGGAAGGAGAGAGAAAGATGGAGAGAATGACGGAGAGATAGATATATAGAACAGGTTTAAAATCAAATATAATAAATAAATATAAATATCTTTATGTTTTGATTTGAGACAAGTAGCGCGCAGTAACTTGATTCATTAAGGAACGAAGAAGTGCTTAATCTTACGAATCATTGACTCAAACGATTTGTTCAAAACGCTAATCGATTTAGTTCGAGAGACACTTTGGCGAAAAAACACGAGACAAACTTCGCTATCGTTTTTGCTGATTTTCGCCTCAGCCGTTCATATTTAACGAATCAGACTCTCTCGAATCCTCCTGAATGTGTCTATTTATGCAAACCGCTTTCGTAAGAAGCTACTTATGTCTTTAGCGACGGCTTTATTTCTCGCCTCGTGTTCTATTACGAGGCGCAGCTGTACGTTTTTGATATGCGTCGGCGCTCTGGTGCGTTAAAGCCATCTGAGCTTGAACACACACACACACACACACACACACACACGGACGGAACTAATGAAGATACGCAGCAGGTAATGAGCACAGGTGTCATGTCACATCTCTTCAGTTCGGCCCCTACGGAGGCAGCTGCGTCTCGAAATATCTCTGAGTGTAAGAGGATTCATAACTTCATGAAGAGTTTGCGCGCGAGCGTCACGACGGCGGGCACGGTGCATTATGGGATCCACAGCGGCGCCGAAGCTAATCCTGACCGACATTTCATTTTAGTCGCGCAAAACAATTAGCCGATATTTTAAAAGCCTAATTGGTTTTTAATCAGATAAAGGCACAGTTAGAGCGGCTAAATGTCAATGAGGCTTCGATTTGACGGAACAACTCTAAACTAGATTAATCTTTTTGCCTCGGATGATTCATGTTTTTCCTTTTTATTATGGTTTATTTTTAATGGCTCTGTTCTGGAAGAAAGCTTTTAATCTTTTCTTTTGTGATCAGCCGAAATGAATAAACAGCAATTTACCGACCTCTGAACTTCAGAAAAACCACTTTCCCGAAAGCTATTTATAAAAACGCCACATTTTCGACAGCCACAGGGCCGACTGATTTCTACGACCTTCATTTTTGATTATTGGATGAAGATTCGAAGAAGCATTTAGACTGAATGTGGGGAAAGTAACTCATTTGTGAATCACGCGATTCTTTAAAATACAGAAATTCCTTCTCTTTCTCTTTCCTTGCGTTTATTTACGTTGCATTTTGAACAATTCTCAGAAATCTTTGGCGCGCTGAACGATTGTTCCATCTGAAAATATTAGAGCCTTCTTTCGGTTTAGTGAAGAGTTGGGAGCGAGGGATTGTGGGAAGGGCCTGAAGAGAGCGGCGTTCCCCGAAGCTACGTACTGGGTTCATTTCGGTTTCGGCCTATGATGATCCTGTCTGGAAGATCTTCGATTCTGAATCAATCAAGGGGTATTGAAGCAAATTCTTAAAAACGATATAAAAAAAACTGACCAAAACCTGCACACAAGACCAAATCCTAACCAAATACATTTTTTTTTTATCTTTTTCACGTCTGGTTTACATTATTATCATTACGTGATCATTACTCCCACGATTACCCATTTATTAATCGTTCGTGCATTTACGTTTACCTTCCCCGGTATTATTAAACCAGGTTTTTCCACCGCTTTCCCGGGGAAATGAACGCAGTCGAACACGAAGCACAGTTTCACTTCACATTTTATTAGAATCTTTCCTAGTACTTCTGCACAGATAAACATTTGCCATCATCAGTATGCAAGCTGTGGTGGGTTATTTCATTAAACCGGCCCCTCGTGAAGTTTCTGTTAATGCTAAGAAGAAACCCCAGAAACAGAGGAGCACGGTAGCCGTCGACGCGCCGCTCCTAGCGTCAGCAGCCGTAGGCGTCACTGGTGGGCAGGAAACAACAAACAGTGTTGAGATGAGAACGGTGGTTGTCACGTTGAACGGAAGGAGAGAGGAAGCGCTCACAAGTTCACTTCATACGTAAAGGCGGAACTCGGATGTTATTCTTAAAAACGTGCCAAATAAATTGGATACAGAAAAAGAAGGGCTGTCCTCGTGTTTATTTACCTTGCATTTTGAACAATTCTCCGAAATCTTTGGCGCGCTGAACGATTGTTCCATCTGAAAATATTAGAGCCTTCTTTCGGTTTAGTGAAGAGTTGGGAGCGAGGGATTGTGGGAAGGGCCTGAAGAGCGCGGCGTACTGGGTTCATTTCGGTTTCGGCCTGTAAGATCTTCGGTGTTTGATTCCCAATCAATCAAGGGGTACTGAATGTAACATAGATAGATACATGTAGCGTGCTAATCGTTAGCATCGGAAAGCGAAGGAAGGATGGGCAAACAACAAAAAGGGTAAAAGAAAACTAAAGTGACAACCAGACCCTTTATTTGAATGTAACATGGCATTTGATAAGACTAGGAGTTACACAGAAGTTTGTTTTTTTTCTCCAATTCGTGAGCAGGACATCTAGTATGTACACCTCGTTGTGGATCACTCGACCCAGATCGCCCCTCAGTAGTCTAAGACCTCTATAGCACCTTGAGAAGGCGGACTGCGTATCCGTTTAACACCACCTATGACTATACGCTTAAATGTACGCCACTTCAACCTCTCGAATAAAAATGATAAATTCAACTTTTTTTTTTTTTTTTTTTCTTTTCTCCTCCGTCCTTCGACATCGCGTTGCAAAGATTCACCAAAATAGAAATCAATAAAAATAATAATCGTAACAACAACAGTAATCATAATAAAAAAACAGACGAGGTGAATAGTATTCGATATCAACGTCTACCGAGTATGCTACAAAAACAAATCGTCTGTGGCTGAAAAAACATTTTCATCGTAGATTATAGAAGAATACGTGAAGACGCCAGGATCTATCGTAACACAAACGTGTATGCTAATTGAAAACTGTAGCTTCTGATGCTGCCATAAGTGATTTTCTTTTATACAAATATTAAATCTATATGTGACAAAAGACATTTAAATACTTGTTAAATCCCACGAGCCCCGGCGAAAACTCTTCCTGTGACCCCCTTCCCCCCGAACACTTGAGTACAGAGAAAAATACCTGAAGCTGTACAGATATAGACTGTCTATTTGAGCTGTGACCGGCTAGCGTGACGTTTTGGCTCGAGTTAGAAAAATATTTAGCACTCGTTAGAGAAAAAAAAAAAAATCAGGTATAAAGTAAACAGCACGTACGGCGAATGATTATCCCGTCTGAAAACGTATGGCGGCTCTTTCCGTTTAGCGAAAGAACCAGAGCGAGGAGTCGTGGAAAGGGTCGGAAGAGTGCGGCGTCCCCCAAGGCTATGTACTGGGTCCGTCACGGCTCCGGTCTATAACGACACGCATGCGTCCCGCGCGCATCATTCACGGGTGGGAGACTCAGATTAGCACGACAGCGAATAAATGAAACGAAGACATGCAGTGGATGAACTCGAAGTCTGTACGAAGCGTCGACAAATAGCTGGTAGCGCTTAGCTGCGCTTCAATACATCGGCTCGACGCCATGTTCGCCCTCTTCTGGAGGAAAGTCCGAGTTGAGGAGAGACTCCATGTACGCGATGTAGCTGGAGCTGTGGGTGTAGCTCTCGCTGGGCTCCGGGGCAGGAAGTGCGGGTGCTGAAACAGGAAGCGATGCGGGGGGAGGCAGGCAGGGGGCGGTGCTGGTGTTCGGAGTAATACTAGCGGGCAGGAAAGCAGTGACTATTTCTGGAGGTAGCGCCGAGGGCTCGATGGCTAGCGTGGGTGGCGGCGTCGGCAGACGCGGGCGTTTCGCGGCCAGAGGTTCATCCGACGGTTGCGCCTGAGGTTGCTGTTGGTTCACAGTTGCCTGTTGAGAAGAAAAGAGAGGCAATTATCGAGTCGGAAACCTTTAAATAGACTCCAACCGCACAGCCGGCTTGGAAAACCAGGAAAGCCGCAAAGCGTTAAACCGGCACAATGACTTCATGTTGATGAACTCGGTCTGCAGAAACATACGCTACACGGCCTGAAGCAAATAAAAGCGCTTACCAGACGAGACATGACCCTCTTGGGCAGCTCTTGGTTCAGCGAGTGAATCTCGCTGCGCTTCAGTAAGATCTGCGTCTCATCCTGAAACTCCACCTGGAAGGAAATGCATGCAGTTTAGACGCCTCGGATTCTTTTCTTGGAAGCGCTTTCCGTCATTCGATCCAAGTTTAGAAAAACTAACTAGCATTGTTTCCAAGTTTTTGTGTTAGTTTGCTTGTCGGCCACGTTTCAAACACTCTTGGGAACACAATTTTACAGTTGCACAAGAAGAACACAGAAAATATAAATAAAAAGCTGTTAAATGTTGTTAACTAAAAAACAGAAACGCAATTATATATACATTATTTCATATTAAATCGGAGTATTTTAATTTACATATGTACAAAATATAAAATTTTTTATTATAAAATGTAGGGACATGTCAATACATCAATCCATAATATATCTGTCATGCAAATGCTAATGTATTAATGCTGTTGATAGAGCCATAAAAACATACGATTTTTGATTGGAAGAGCATCCAACCACAACATAAGCTGCAAACTTTCCACCAGTCTGCAATCAACACCCTATCCCAGATCAATTCCCAACGGCTTCGGGACCTGTCAGACTCACAGACATCCAGTTACAGATCGCCCGCAGCGAGTGGGAGAGCGTTTGTCGCGTCTAGCAAAGGTAAAAGTGACGTCATGAAAGCAATCGGCACTTGTTACAAGTGCCATGACTCACACGGATCAGATAAATAATGGAGTCTTGTGGCGGAGGTAAGAATCAAGCGGTTCGTTAATGCTGACAGAAGAGTCTCTCAAGAGTTCAGCCGAGCAATGACTGTGTGTGTGTGTGTGTGTGTGTGTGTGTGTGTGTGTGTGTGTGTGTGTGTGTGTGTGTTGGTTTGAGCTTTAATGGGAAAGAATTTGACGTGAAGCAAAACTAGTTCATACAATGTGTCAAACAATGCATTAACAGTTTGGTAAGCCTCATTTTCTGAGAAAAGCATGTTCGGTACAGCTTTCTGGTAGTTTCTGAGTCACTTTTCCATTCAAATGAGACCCAGATGTGAATTAAAACATCGGCCTATCGCTGCACAAGAACACAAAGGCACTTTCCCGTGAGAAGCGGCGTGTGTACATGAAATAGTAGATAAATGGCGCTCTACTCTCGCCGTCTGCGGTCCATCACACCTCATAAGCTTCATCTACAGACTCCATAAATCCCCCAATAGCCACATCTGCCTACTTTTCTCGTTTTCCCATTAATCTCAGCTCCCTTCCGCTCCATACATCAACGGCTGCTCTGTGGACGAGGAAAGCGAACTTTGCACCAAATGTGAGACTCCTGAAAGACTGCTGAGATGTGGAATGAAGAAAAAACTAAAAAACGTAGGTTCTTGACCTAAAAATTGGGTCTCGCTACGGGTCTTAACTACATATGAAACAAAATGGTAAAATACAATAATATGCAAATAATACAGTAGTAAACAAACAGCAGAAGAAAGTAATGAAACCGTAAAATGGGGCGTGAATTAATGCGGATGAAATTTTAGACGTCGTAGTTACCTGGTAGTATCGGTGGATGTGCTCCTTTATGAAAGACGCGTTGAGAACCCGTCCGTCGATCGTCTTGACCACCACGAGTTCGCCGAGTTCTGGAGGGCCGTTCCTCAGGCAGTCGTGACTCTGAAACAGAGACATCAAAAAGACGACGGATCAAACAGGCTGATTGGATGAGCCGAATTAATGGGCCAAAGCCACTTGTCAGCCACAACGACGCAAAAGGTAGTTTTAGCCCATCTAGATTTCGACCAATCAGCATCCAGGACCAGAGCTATACATTTTAGATCCCTATAAACCAGACATTATTCTTTTATTCATTTTTTTCCCCAATGATTAAGGTTTTGGTAACTAAAATCTCTAAAATCTGACTGAATGAGCCAAACAAACGTAGGGTAGAAGCTCGTTTACGTCATTGATTTATATATGGTAACTGGGACTATTTCAAAAACAATTTTAAAATGCTTTATTGTTTATATTTCCCTAAGATACATAACAAAAGGGTTAGTTGACCCAAAAATGAATATAATTACGCTAATGCCGTTTTAAACCTCAGTTCTGCCATACAATTCAGACCTTTTTCCTCTTAGCACCTCTTAGCACCTCTTAGCACCCTTGATCGGCTAAAATTATTGCCAATAACAATGAGAACACTTTCTCACCAGCAGGTTCTCTGGGAAGACGTTATCACAGTAGGAGCCGTCGTCGGAGTTGACCTCGTAGTAGTTCTGCGTGCCGATGCCGGTGATGGTGCAGCGGTAGAACCAACCGTTGCTGTTTCTGCCGATGACCTCCTGACCTAAAGACAACTCGCGCGAGCCGTTTTTGACCTGCAGCGGAGGCAAAGCGTCAGTCTGAGGGCCACCGTGGGCATCCGGATCCCCTCCACAGCAGCTACGCACCTTCTGATTGGTCTGTTTGTGTTTGTGGCAGGTGACGGACACCACGTACGGCCAATCGGCCGGCTTCATGACGACTCCGGCGAGGAGGGCGCAGGTCACGTGGAAGGACGTGGAGCAGTTGTCCAACGAGCACTGGATACAAGCGCCGAAGATCTGCTTGGTCGTCTTGTGGCAGTAGACGCACTTCTGCAAATCAGAACGAGGAAACGTGAAGCTTTTAACGGGACGAATTTCCATACGGAGTCCGGATGGGATTTCAGTGCTATACAGCTAAAGCTAATAGTAAACAGCAAATAAGAAAAACACATTACAAATACAAACATTTATTAACGTGTAAAGTACAATAAAACATCCGAAATGTTCACAAATATCAATCAAATTTTAGAAAAGTATAAACCCCCCCCCAAAAAAGTAAAAACGAAATAATAACAAATCAAAACATATGTAAAATAATTAACTAAAATTAACTAAAAAACTAAAGCAGAAGCCAAAACAAATAGTGTAAGAAACAAATAAAAGAAAAAACCCAAACAGAAAAAAGCAAAATAAAAATTTAAATAGAAATTGAAACAAATATATAAAAGTGCACAAAAGATAAACTCAATAAAACAAACAAAACGATTAATAAAAATAAAAAAAAAACGGCCAAAGAAGGAATGAATGAAAGAAAAAAAACAAGCGAAAGAATGAACGGAGGAACTATAAAAGCCAAAAACAAAACTAAAAGGAACCAAAATGAGAAGAAAAAAAAAAAGGGTGCAGAAAATAAAAGTAAAAAAATTAAAAACTAAAACTAAAAAAGAAAACAAAAATTGAAGCAGAAAAAAAAAAAAAAATATATATATATATATATATATATATATATATATATATATATATATATATATATATATATATATATAAAAAAAGAGGAAAAAGTAGAAAATTGAAAAACAAAAAGGACAAAAGTATAAAAGATGAATGGATGGCAGAAATTAAAACAACAAAAAATAAATAAATGAAAGAGAACAGTAACAAAGAATGAAAGAATGAACAAACACCAAGCAAATGAAGGAAAACAAAACAAAAAACAGATAATAAACCAGATATTACATTTTAAAAAGCGTCATTACCCAACAAAAGGCCAACGCTAAACGGCTAAAAGGCTTTTGGCTAACATTATTTCCACGCGTCAGCAAAACACCAAAGTAAGCTCAAGAGCGCAGCAGCGGCTCCGGTGAAAGATCACCAAGAGCAACGTTTACTAAAAAAGTGAGCAGAGGAAACGTTCCCGAACACGGTCCTCTTTGACGTCACACTTCGAGAGCGCCTCAGAGCACGTGACGTTTTAGCGTTCGTTTAGCAGATCTCCGTCCGTCCGTCCCCGTCTCTCTCCTCTTCTCCTCCATCCAAACGCACACACAGGGATATCGACGGGAATAAAAACTCTTTATTAAATTGTCAATACTTCATTTCAACCCCCCGTGGCCGAGCGGCTGTAATGTACGACGGCCTTTCGATGCGGCGCCGGCTCGGAAATATTTCATCGGCCGGTGAAAGCCTCTGATTTATCATTCGCCAGGGATTGATCGCCAGACAGGCCAACGGACAACAGAGCAGGGGGAGGAAAGAAGAAAAAAAAACGCGTGATTTACGAGCATCCAGCTCGCAGTTATTTATTCATACGTCAAGAGCCGGCGTCCATTTTGTGTCGCGGCGAGCGGGAAGATAAAGCGGCCTCCTTTTAATCAGCAACACGACGCAGTTTCTCGTTCCAGAGCGAAAGCGCGCGAATAACGAGACCAAACGTTTGATGTGGTTTCGTTACCGCCAATGATTTGTAGCCAAGCTGTCTTTTTTGGCTTGCTAATGGTGACTGGAAGCTGAAGTCAGACGCGTGAAGAGGACGAGAGGTTGCTGAGGGTTGCGTGTTTGTGCCGATGCGTCGAGCAGCACTAAGACGCGAGGCGGAGGAGGAGAAACCTGCCTATATAATCAATGCAGTTCATTTAGCACAGTCAGGAACGACACCTGATTATTCAAGCATCGCACATCATTAATAATGCATCATATCCTCTGAGAAAGAGAGAGCGATGCCGAAACAACAACAGAAAACACGAAGATGCAAAGAGACCAAAGAAACGGCGAAAGAACGAATAAGACAAAAGAAAGTTTAATTAACGAAAAACAAAAAAAGTGGAAGCCGACAAAAGAATAAGAAACTAAATGCATCTTAAATGTGAACAAACTAAAATAGAACTAAAAAAAATAAAATAATAATAATAATAATAATAATAATAATTGATGCATGAAAGACAAAAAAACAAAAAAAAACAAACAGCAACAACAAATGAGGAATAAAATAAAAGAAAAAATTTAAAGCACAAATAAAGCAGGGAGAAAAATGCACAAATTAACAAAAAAAAAGTAGGTATAAACAAAAAAGCATAAATGAACAAACAAAAGAGCAAGCAAAAATGTTCAAAGGTGATCAAATAAACCAAATTAGGAATAAACTAAAACACTAAACGAGCACATATGAATCAAAGGAGCTAAAACAAAAACTAAGAGAGTAACAAATTAGGAATTAACAAAAAACTAAAGCATAAATAAAAGAATGAACAAACACAGGCATAAATACGTACATTAAAAAAAAAATTTGGAATAAACAAACATTGCAAATAAAATACAATTTAGGAACTAAAAAGAAAAAAAAAAAACGTAAGAAACGAAAAAGATTAAAAAACGAAGACAAAAACAAACTAATAAAAGGCAGATGCAAACAAATGCAAACAAAAACAGACAAAAAGATACGGAGAGAAAGAAAAAACAAGACAAAAGAAACTCACCTGGGAGAAAAAAGCTAACCGACAAATAAATAAATAAAAATAAACAAACAAAAGTAGTAGCCCAAACACCAAAAAAAAAAAAAATAGCTGAAAAACAAACTAAAGTCCAACATGAAATCGAAAACAACTGTAGAAAATTAATAAAACTATAAAACAAAACAAAAACAAGCGCATAAGTGCAAGAAAAGGAAGAACATACGCAATGGACGGGCAAACGAGCAAGTGAACGAAACCGGTGTGAAACAAAACAAACAAACAAACAAACAAACAAGCGTGTGTCTGGACTCACCAGACTCTTCCTGGTGTCGGGGACGGCCGTCACGTCCACCGGCTCTCGCTCCACGGCGTTAACGAAACGAGCCTCGGCCACAGCCACGGCGCAGATCACGTGAACCCACCTGAGGACCGGACAGCAAACAACCGTTAACACAGAGCGAACGACAACGAACCGATGCTTTAGTAACTGACAAGCGATACAAGACCTGTCTTCTGTGGTTTTCTTCAAAGCTCCTCCCCTTAAACTGCACAAACAGCAGGCCTGCGACGATAAACCACAGCCAGTGAACACAGTAACAAACAAAACACGGTAACAAACAAAACACGGTAACAAACAAAACACGGTAGCGAACAAAACACGGTAACAAAACAAACAAAACACGGTAACAAACAAAACACGAACAAAACAAAACACGGTAGCGAACAAAACACGGTAGCGAACAAAACACGGTAGTGAACAAAACACGTAAACAAACAAAACACGGTAACAAACAAAACACGGTAACAAACAAAACACGGTAACAAACAAAACACGGTAACAAACAAAACACGGTAACAAACAAAACACGGTAACAAACAAAACACAGTAAGCGAAAAACACGTAACGAACAAAACACGGTAACGAATAAAAAACACGGTAACAAACAAAACACGGTAACAAACAAAACACGGTAACAAACAAAACACGGTAACAAACAAAACACGGTAGCGAACAAAACACGGTAGCGAACAAAACACGGTAGCGAACAAAACACGGTAGCGAACAAAACACGGTAGCGAACAAAACACGGTAACAAACAAAACATTTAACGCAACGATAAAAGTGACGCGTAGAGGTTTCTGCACACGTTCCTGCTCAAGACTCGCATGTGAACAGTCATTGTTAATATAAATGATTTGTAACGCGCCGTAGGACTAAAGTTTGTTTGCGTGAAAAGTGTTTGCGATACTTACGGCGGTCAAATCGCCCGCTGTGCACCGAGAACACATCCAGCCCTCCTGTTTCGTGTTAGGATTAATGCCGTAACAACCTGAGAGAAACCAGAAACATTTTAACTCTTCGGTTCGATATGAAAAAAAATGTCAACGAAAAGTATAGTTTTCACACAAAAAACTAAGAGAATAGGCATAAAAATCGTAAAAATAACAGTTTACTAGAACATGCAATAAAAATAAAGCAGATGAACAAATAAAACGAAAGTAAATTAAACAGTTTGTACTACGCACTATTGCGTGTTAGTAAGCAATAATAACTAATAACATCATAGCACACTTTTAACGATCAAATCAAAGTTAATAAATCAGAATGCTTTACAATGATAAAAGAATAAACGAATCAACAAAAAAGAAAAACGTTTAGTGTAAATAAAGAACTTGTACTTTAAAACTGCTAATTTTAGGCAGGGTCAAATAAAAACACACTTAATGAACCAATCAAAACACTGAAATGTCAGCGCTGTAACGTGATTGGTTATTACAACGCACGTGATCCGAATTAGCCGCAACGGTTATATTTCCAATGAAAGCTGAATAAATCAGCTTTCCGTTGATGCAAGGTTTGCCTGAAATACAACTGTTTGAAAAAAAATCGTATTCTGAGGGTGCAAAAAAAAAAAATAAAGTCCTTAGCATATCGCTTAGTTTTTTAATATATTTACTGCAAGAAATTACCGTCAAGGAACGTGATCCGTCCCCCATGTCGTAACGATTTTTGGCATAAAAAGAAAAATCGATCATTTTTGGCTAATGCTACGCTACTTCCCGCCTCCACCTAAGCTCCGCCCACAGAAGAAAAAAAACCCACCGCCACGTTTACTGACAGAAAAAGGGTCTGTGGTAAGTGATACAGAGCCTCTCTGTAGCAAGACAAAAGAAATGGACCGATATCTCGTGCGCCGGAGGTGAAAACTCACGCGGACGGAAAGCTGCTGTTGACACGCTGTCGTTTGCCGCTCTTCCCGCCTTATCGAAATCAGCAGCTTTCCGCAGGTAAACACGAGCAGCGGGACGGCGCCGTAATGGAGGACGGGACACACACACACACACACGGCCTCCGGGCATTAGTTTAATATGCGAAGCGCGCACGTGCAGCCGTTTTCAAAAGCGCTGCGAGTGAGCTCAAGCGTGCTAGCGCTTAGCTAAAACCCAAAATAGCACGGAGAGGCGAAGACGGCGGCGACTAACAAGCTGTCTTTCACTTCACGGCCCTTTCTTCGAGCCGGAGACGCCGCCGCCGCTGTTGTTGTTTTTCGCAGCAGTCCCTTCACGTTCGTTCGGGTCGGTGGTTCTGAGCGTTTAAAACACCTCCCGGGAGCCGCGGGGAGCTCACGGCGTGCAGGCGGTAAATGAAAGCACCGAGCCGGCTGAGGTCAAAGTGGAGCGGCTTTACTGTAGTAAAGGGCATTTTTACTGCTATGGAAAATCTCTACTGCATAAAGACACGTTTTTTTCCACTTAAATATTTGTGGCGTTGCGTTAAAATCGTACGAAGCATAAAACATAAAAACAGACGAATACAAGTAAAACATTAGAATGACAAAAAATATGGCAAAAAAAAAAAAATGAAAAAAGCATACACAATTAATAAAAACACAAATTAATTACATAATGTATATATAAATAAAAACGATAAAAGTATTATTAAAGAATTAAACTAATCAAAAGGCGAAAAAATAAAGAGACAAAAAAAGAACAGATGCAAATTAAGGAGAAATGAAAGAAACAGAAGGGGGAATATAGACGTGAAATGTTAATAAAAATAATTTAAATAAAATTAAAAGAGAAAGGAAAGGTAGACGACTCAAACTAATTAAGTTGAAACGAGGTTAAAAAACAAGGAAATAATAAACAACGACCGAAAAAGAACAAAGGGTGAGATAAAAAAAAAAGTAAAAAATTAACATGAAATTAAAGAAAAAACTAAACAAGTAAACGAAATGACAAAATGAGAAAGACGACCAAACGATAATTAATAATAATAATCATCGTTACATAAAGCTTCCACTGCAGTAACTATAGGCCGTCTACCGTAGCTGCTGCAGTAAAATATAACTGATATGACATGAACACGGGTGCGCATTAAATATCAGCTATTTCAATCGAACGTGGGTCACCGGGTGAGATTTATGAGCCATAAATATCTGCTTCGTAAGCCGTGCTTCTTTCGGAAAGCTTGAGCGGAGCTGACAGCGGCGCAGGTGAAATACGAGCAACGACGGCTCGAATGAGTCTGACGGAGTGAAAACAGCGCGACGGTAAAGCGATTAGCGTCGCTCGAAGCGGACGAACGCGCCGCGGCTCACTCCAGAGCGACCGCGCCTCAGAAACCCGAACGACTCGCCGTAACCGACCGACAAACCGCCAGCGGAGCAAAACCGGGCGTTTGTTTAGCGCGACGGCGTTCGTTCGCGAGCAAATCGAATCACGTCGGCAAATACCACGGCCGGACGCTTCTGGAAAACACGGAAAACGTCAAGAAAACCGAAATCGTTTGGCCTAAACGGTCCTTTTCATTTAAAGCGCAAACGGGCCAATCGGAGAGCAGCGTCACCTCGGTGAACTCGCGGCTAATTGGCTACGCGGCTTAGACTCGCGCCGCCGAGGGAAAGCGCCCGAAACGAGCTGTGTTTTCCTCCCCGGGAGGGTTTTTTAAGGGCTCGTCTAAATAAATAAGCGGAGTTCAGCCTGACTGACGGTAAATTGGCTGGAGTGGCGGCCGGGAGACGCTCTCGCGACCAGATAAAGACGGAGGCCACGCCGTTTATTAGCGAACGCAGACGGAAATATGCAGATTGGCGCGGAGGAGGCAAACAAACAGCTGGAGATACAGATGCAGGCGAGGAGAGATGAGAGAGTTTTCGACTTCTTTTAGTAGGAGGAAGACCAAAAGACTTGTGTTAGTGTTATTTAGTTATTTTATAGCAGAACGGTCCCTGATCGAATTTTGTGTTTTTTTTAGGAAAAGCAAATGGCAACACACCAATAAACAAACTAAATAAAAAAAAAAAAAATAACCAGAGAAATAATAAAAAGGCAATGTATTAAAATATATATAATTTATAAAATCTAAAGTTTAACTATATAAAAAAATTGTAATAGTAATAATAATAAATATATATAATAATTATGCAAAAAATATATAATTTTTATTTTAACAGGAACACATGAAAGGCACTTTTTACTTTGACTTTAAAATAAACTCAAAATATAGCCAATATTGATCCAATTTTTGGAGAAATTATATTTTATCTTATATACAATGTATATACATGAATAATTAAATTATAAATAGCAGACTAAATTAATTCGACATTAGGACAATGGAAGCAATATTTATTATGCATATATAAATACACTTACAAATATATATATATATATATATATATATATATATATATATATATATATATATATATATATATATATATATATATATATATATATATATATATATATAAGTATTTACCTCGATTAATGCAGGGGCCGAGCTGTTCATTGACACAGAAACTTTATTTTAATGTGATAGAAAATTAACCTATTTAGGTATGCATATTAAAGTATTAAGCAATAGCATGAACCTAAAAAAAGCAGTAAGACAAAGTTGAAAAGTACAGGAAAAAAAAACATTTCTGAAACATCTGCTGTGTGAAGCGGCCTTTATTTTAACACGTTACCGGCGTGATCCGTGTCTCTGTATGACGATGGGTGTTACTTACTGGCGTGGACCTGGAGGCTGCAGCTGCCGCAGGACAGCAGGACGCTGGTGCCGTCGTCACCGATGTGAGAGTTGGCCGGCAGCGGTTCAGTGTTCTCGGCACCCGCGCTGAAGCACATCTCTGGAACCAGAGGACGCGTGCGACAGCCGACCCGCGACACCAGACCGGACGTGTCCAAGAGATGCAAGGGGTCCTTCACGGGCTAAACACAGGAGAGAGGAGAGCTTGCTGAACCAAAGAGAGCGGACGTGAAACAACTTCCTGCCCAGTGCGGCAGTTTTTAGTTAAAAGGGTCATGTGATGTTGCCATGAAGTTTCATTATTTTCCACATACACGTTTCTACTCTAAGCCCCGCCTCCTGAAATGGGTCGATTTGTACAAAGTTCATTGTTTAAAAAAAAGCAAGGTGTGCTCTGACTGGCCAGCTATCCAGTGCACTGTGATTGGCCGAATACCTCAAGCATGTGACGGAAACGTTACAGGATTTACCATAACGTGATGCCGCGTCCCGAGACCAAAACAATAAACCATATGACAAACGAGGAGTTTATTTATGTTAATTACTGATTACTGTCTTTTTACGCCTTGCAAACACGCTCAAAAGTCTCATTTAAATAGTAAGCATCAGGTTCTTTTAAAAAGAAAACGTAACCTACTTAAAGGTTGTGAGTCAGAAGCGCCAGACTGTCCTTGCAGAGTTATCACAGCCAGCATATACAGCTCTCTCAGGTTCAGGAATCAGTCCTCGATATTTGTGTTGAACTGTTTCTGGAGCAGTGTTGCAAATACATCCTAACCACTGATCTCTAGTTGTGTCCTTGGAAGCACAAACCAAATCGTCTCACTTTCACAATGAAATATGGCGTCTCCGGAACATGGCGCCGGCATCAACACTTCAGCGACAATAACAGCTCCACCTTCTTTCTTTGTGTAAACATTAAGGTGGTGTTATGAAAATAAACTCACTCTGTGACGTACAAAATTTGGGTCGTGTTTAAACGAGACGTTTTAGGGGGGTGTGGGCAAGTCATAACTTCAATAAAGAATATCCCTTTGGTTTTGAGGGATCTTGTGCCAACAGTGAAAAATCTGATGATGTATTAGTATATACTGTAATGTAATTGTTTCCGTATTTTGATGGTTCACCTGTGTGTATGGACAGAAGAGCGTGCAGACGGCACAGTGAGGCTCGATGGTCGCCATCGCAGCGTTGAACTGTTTCTCTGCCGGGAAGTTTGCCAAACAACTCTGCCACAGCGCGCTTTCCTCTGACTTCTTAGCCTCCGGCTGCACGTCGCCACCTACAGACAGCCCAGAGTACAGCTCTACAAAAACACAGAGAGAGAGAGAGAGAGAGAGAGAGAGAGAGAGAGAGAGAGAGAGAGAGAGAGAGAGAGAGAGAGAGAGAGAGAGACAGAGAGAGAGAGAGAGAGAGAGAGAGAGAGAGAGAGAGAGAGAGAGAGAGAGAGAGAGAGAGAGAGAGAGAGAGAGAGAGAGAGAGAGAGAGAGAGACAGAGAGAGAGAGAGAGAGAGAGAGAGAGAGAGAGAGAGAGAGAGAGAGAGAGAGAGAGAGAGAGAGAGAGAGAGAGAGAGAGAGAGAGAGAGAGAGAGAGAGAGAGAGAGAGAGAGAGAGAGAGAGAGAGAGAGAGAGAGAGAGAGAGAGAGAGAGAGAGAGACAGAGAGAGAGAGAGAGAGAGAGAGAGAGAGAGAGAGAGAGAGAGAGAGAGAGAGAGAGAGAGACAGAGAGAGAGAGACAGAGAGAGAGAGAGACAGAGAGAGAGAGAGAGAGAGAGAGAGAGAGAGAGAGAGAGAGAGAGAGAGAGAGAGAGAGAGAGAGAGAGAGAGAGAGAGAGAGAGAGAGAGAGAGAGAGAGAGAGAGAGAGAGAGAGAGAGAGAGAGAGAGAGAGAGAGAGAGAGAGAGAGAGAGAGAGAGAGAGAGAGAGAGAGAGAGAGAGAGAGAGAGAGAGAGAGAGAGAGAGAGAGAGAGAGAGAGAGAGAGAGAGAGAGAGAGAGAGAGAGAGAGAGAGAGAGAGAGAGAGAGAGAGAGAGAGAGAGAGAGAGAGAGAGAGACAGAGAGAGAGAGAGAGAGAGACAGACAGAGAGAGAGAGAGACATGAGAGCGTCAGGCATCAGAGAAAAACTACAACAATCACAACACATCACAATCAATAGATAGAACGAGAGATGGAACAGATAGATAGAGAGATCAGAAGAACAATAGATAAAACTGTATAATGACAGATGGATGACAAGAACGATTGATAGAACAATAGATAGAAAGACAGGATAGATAGGACAGTAGAACAACAGATAGATGGATGAAATGAAAGAGCAAAAGAACAATAGAACAATTAATGAAAGAACAATAGATAGAACAGAACAGTGAAACGATAGATGGATAGAATGAAGGAATGAAGGAACGGTAGAATGACCGTTGATGATGGAATGAAAGAACAATTAATAGATAGAACGACAGACAAAGAACTAACAAACTTCAGATCATTATCCAGACAGACGCAACGAGAACTCAAGCGTGCGGAGGTTAAATAAGGATTGGGCCTCCTCAGCGCTGAGTGTGATCCCTGACTCCACAGACAGCAGGTGAAGATGGATTTCTGGAGAGTCTGGAAGCCCCTCGGTCCTGTATTTTGCCCCCTACAGTGACAGCGGGTTCACAGCTGTCTGTCTCTTCAGAACTCACAGCGCAGACAAATCAATAACCGTCTTTCAGCGGCCCGTCTTATAAAGCGCTGATTGTTTGTGGCTGCTTTCTTTCGTACTTTATTGCTTTCGCTCTTTGTGCTCGCATTCTCTACAAACAAACACCAAACAACATCAAAGCGGAGCGCTGCGAAATTAAACGCCGGCCTGAATTGTTCTGGAAACATTCATATTGTAAAAACGCATCTAACTTTTAACATCTTTTCCTGGACGATGCTCCATCAGACGTTCGCCCAGGGCGCAGAGTTTCTCCACGTGACGACAAACGCTAAATATATTTCTACTCAAACGCAAATTTAACAATTGCGTTTTTTTTTTTTTAACGGACATCATCAGGCGAAAAGTACTTCAAGAAAAGCTTTGCGAACAATTTACGAATTGTCTAATTAAAAAGTAAAGATAATTATTTTGTTTCGTACGTTATTTACAATTAAACATTAAATTACGCATGTCAAAGTGCGTTTAAGAAGGGCTCCTTAAACGTTTTCATACTTTCGAACTTAATTGATGCAATTTTTTTGAAAGCTTTTATCATTACGAACTAAAAGGCAAAACACGCGATTTAACGATATCTTTACTAAATATTTTGGGTTAAATTGCTGCATTCATGTACATTTTACTCAACGTTGTAAGAACATCTTTAGATTTTCGTACGTTTTGCCATATGTCATTTTCGAAAGACCGGAAAAACTATTATTGTGGGTTTATAAAAAAATTTACAAAACAAAAAACGTCATTACAAACTTAAAGCTAAACGAATCATTCAGAATATTTAATGAATCTATTCTCATGCAAATTTCTGCATTAAATTCAATGAACTATGCATGAACACAAAAAAAAAACATTTTTAAGGACATTATTACAATCTATAAAAAAAACCCACGCAAGCAAAACATAAATTACCAACAGCTTTACGAACAAATAAAAAAAATATCATTATGAATAATCTTAAAATCATGGTATATTTTTGAAACACGACTTTTCTGCGCATTCAAGAATGGCTTGATTTAAGGACCTCATTACCGTATTTATTATATTTATTAATAGCAAAAACTAATTCTTTCGTAAATGCGTTCGTGCACAAAATGTTGCACCGAAATCGTTTTTTACGAATGACGCATTTCATGAACGTCAAAAACACAAAGTTACATTTTTCTCAATTTCACGCTTAAAGTACACCACGCTTAACGTTAATCGTTAATACTCACCCTCGTCGCTGGAGGCTTCCTGTTTGACTATGGAGTGAGGAGAGCGCATGGGCGGCTTGCTGATCGGATGTCTCCGACTCTTCTTCACCTCAACTTTCTTCTTCAGCTTCGTGAAGGAACTCGGCTGAGAACGAAAACGTTTACCGATAATTTACCCCAACGCGACCACCTAAAAGTCCCCTAAAAGCCCTCGGGGAAGCGAGAGAGCGCTGACCTGCAGGCCGGGGGCGGAGCCGTTACTCTCCATGTCGCTGGAGGCGAACTGCTCGAACACCTCCTGGAAGGAGAGCTCGTCGGCATGCTTCGGCTTCTTCTTCTTCTTCTTCTTCTTCTCCTCTCCGTTCTCCGGCGGAGGATCCAGAGAATCCGTTTTTCCGTCTTCACCAGCTGAACAACAACAACAACAACAACAAAGATGGAGGAACGGCAAGATAATACCATTACATTTAAGTTACTTTGCGGTTGCTAGGGTTTATGGGGGAGGTGTTTATACGAAGAGTTTATTCGCAAAAACATTTCATTTACTTATTTATTTTAAGATATCGTTTTTGTGTGCATACAAGTGATATCAACCAAACTGCAGTTGGGTTGTTTGGTCTACGTACGAACTTAAATACAGATATCGTACAAAACTAAAAGTATATCGGTTTCTGTTCAAAAACGACAAGGTCTCTTTTTCGGCTCGAAACGTGAGC
>NC_056720.1:2717868-2720368 GCF_018831695.1 Puntigrus tetrazona
TAAATGAAAAATTAAACAAGCAAACCTTTGAAATCTCTTAATCAACATTAAATAACATTTTTTTTAATTCCACAATGAATGTATTTTAGGCCGCAACAGGATATTCAACAAGTAAATAGTACATTTCTATTTGATGTCGACGTCACTTTGAGCTGCTCAAGAAACATCCTATCTATCGCTATCAAGTCTTGTATCGCGTTTCGTACATTATCTTCCGTCTCAACTGTCATAACGGCGGAGCGGATGAGATTTAATGCACGTTTCCAGGGTCTCTCCTCGCTCTCGCCGACTGTTCGCTAGCAGCAGTTTGAGCTGAAGCTCTAATAGCGTCCCCAGACACACGGAGCGAGACAGACAGACAGGAAACCTGCTGAGATCAACACTTCGGCGTCTCAGTCTCCGTCTCATTTCACTCCAGCTCCACCGAGTGTCACGTCGACTCGGAAGCGACGACAGCATCCGTCGCCGAAAACCGCCGGCGTAAAGCAGCACCGAACTTTATCTAGCCTCATTACAGAGATTTATTCTCGCTTTAATCTCACCGCGAGGGTCTCGGGCTCCCAACAATGGGAGTTATCTGTGGAAAGGGCTAATTTGCGCGGACTGAAACGAGCGGCAGAGTAGATTGAAACGTAATCCGCGGCGTGGGCCCTGGCAGGGGTCGGCGGGTTGCTGCGTGGAGCAAGTTCGTCGCGCAAATACGCATAAAATTACGTTTGAAGGGTCAAGGGTCGAATGCTAAGCGCTAACGGCCTGTGACATTAGCATTAGCATGCCAAACGTGACTTCGGACGCCGCCACAGCTAAGCGACTAAGCTTAGCCATCGTAAAGATGCGTTTATTTTCGGAACAACGTCATGAAAAAACGTGCGCTGTTAGCAAGGCTAGCACGCGTGACACGTATTAATTAAAAAAAAAAACACGTTTTTAATAACAGGAACCGAAAATAAACACTCACTAAAAGACTAAAGCGCGTTTGAGAGCCGCTCACGCTTATGCAAATTGATCGAATTAAATATTGGCAACAGGTCTGATTATTGAGCCAATGAGAGAAGCTAGTAAAATTAGCTTTGTTAGCTTCTTTTATGTCTGCATACGCGAGCAGAATGTTTGCGTGAATTGTTCATTAAAACGCAGTGTGACGCTAACGCTTGTAGAAATGTGAACAAGCAAAATTTCCAACATTCAAAATAGCATTTTAGTTTAGAAAAAAATGCAGAGCCAATACACAGAATTATCGTATTAGCGTTGTTTCATGATCGTATTCATTACTGAAAAGAAAATCTGTTAAAAAAGGTTCATTTTAATGAAAACCGTCGCATTTACTTAAATTAGCATTAGCATTTCTGAACACTGAACATTACGTTAAAATTACGTAAAAAATCGTAAAATGTTCTTTATAATCGTAATTACTGAAATGAAAATGTACAAAAGGTTCAAAGAAGGAGAACGTATGAAGGGTTTTGCGAACAATTACTGTCGGTGAAAAAACGTTAAATAAAAAAATAAAAATTTTATTAGTTTTATTACCATTTTTTGCTAGCGTATTAAGATGAGCAGAACAAAGTTATAAACAGTTCGCGAAACCGTTCTCGAACCTAGCATTTTCTAAACTAAATTTATTAATATTATCATTATATTTTTAAAATAATTAAAAATGCAGTATGCAAATTATCCCACAATAACATGAAATAAATGACAATACATTAGCATTATTTGCTTACTTTAGCCGCGTATCAACGAAATACGAGCAGAACAAAGTTATAAGTTGTTCATAAAAGTCGTTCTTTATTTGTCGCACGGATTTTGATGAATTTGCATTAGTGCTACAGTCAGACACAAAACTGGTAAATATTCAAAAAACTTTGTTTGCAAAAGTTTGATATTTCGTTCGCGAAAAAAACAAAAAAACGTTAAAATGCGAATATTACAAAAACGTCAAGCTATGCTCCATAGTGATTATAAATGAACAGACTGAGTTTACGTAAACTGTAGATAAGAGTCAGCAGGCTTTTCGTAGGACTTAAACCGAGTGCGAGGTCATTTGTTCGTTAAGTTGCGATAATCGCATCCGATACACATATTAACGTTATCTGACCCTCTCAGATAGCCACCTGATCTTGTTCTCATCTTTTACGGCTTTTATAGATTTCTCTTTGCGTCTCAAGTCAATGTTGGGTTGCTATGGATACGCTGATCTCTATAAGTCCCATCAGATACCATTACTATGGCAACATTGCAACACACATATGGACTTATATAAACTGGACTATATTTAGATCATAACTGAGCCAAACTCTAAGACATGAAGATCGCATGATGTTTCTGCAGGAAATATATAATATAATTACACAAACTGGCATCTGTAAAATTATCAGCTCATTATTCATTAATTATGAGAGACTACTGATATGTTTTTTTACTATATTATTATTATTATTATTTTCCAGTTGGAAAAAATTCAACAAATAGACAATAATTTCATCCAAATGTTAATCAT
>NC_056720.1:2725368-2737868 GCF_018831695.1 Puntigrus tetrazona
GAACGGCGCAATATCTTCTAAAGGTTCAATTCGCTTGACGTTGTTATTGACATTGTCTGTATTAGCCTAATTATTTCCTCAAGTTTCCGGAGAGCCGAAACCCTCCCGAGGCCTCGAAACGCGAACGTAAATCCGGTGCATCACCCTCCCTTGGGCTCCAGCGCCGAATCACACATTCACAATGAGGAAAGTGTGGCTTCGGGAGGGTTTTTACACTGCGTCGCACTGCCCTCTACTGGCAGCGGGGAGCTAAACGGGGATTTTATGGGCGAGTGGCACTTTCTAGTTAAACACAGGCCAATTTCACAGCAGTGGTTTCTCTACACAACTGCGGGATTGTCGGAAAGTCAACTGAATACCAAGTGGACGGATTAAAGGGTCGCGTTTGTATGCAGCCGATGTGACGTACAAGAAGAGGTTTGTTTTATTTTACAACGTGCTGTGGCTTTTTACAGGAACGTTATAAGAGAAAAGCAGAGGGGCCGGGCAAAGAGGGTTGGAAATTGGTATAAGTGCAGGATGGAGATGGAAACCTGAATGCGAAGAAAGCTGCTAGTTAGCAGCCATATTCTCATAATTAGCAGTTGCACAATCTCATAATCAACCGAATTGTCTGAAACGGTTCCTCCTGAACTTGATGACCCTGGAAGTTTTGGCACATATTTTGGAAACGGTACCAATGCGTTGGAATTTACTCCACCGGCGGCCAATCACAAACGCTCATTCTTGCATTCAAAAACATTTAGCACCACGCTGAGATTATTTAAAACGTTCATATGGTGTCTTAAAATGGCACAAAACGGAAGCATGCCACTTATTGGCCTCCAGCTGCAAGAAACACGAAAGCTAATCAATTCCCGCGATGACGCGCAATTGTTGCATTTATTGGGAAATGCTCCGAGACGCCAAAAGACAGAGCCAGTGGGAAAATCGAACGGCTGGCCACAAGCACCCCAAGTCTAAGGACACTGGCGGTAGTAGATTCAATTTGGTGTTTGAGGTGCCACCACAAATCAATAATAATTAGATGGCTGTTTCTCTCCTGTTCTTGCAGATAAAAGCTGGATCTGATGGGCTGCTGTAATTAGGGTACGAACGCTTCCAGCCAGCAGGAGTATCCTTACGCCCCACTAACCCCACCAGATCAAGCCGACCGTAACTTTACCTGGCAACCAAAAGTCGCTTTATTTGATCCAGAACTTTTTGGGGAGGAAACTCGCACCAGGGGCACCAGAAATCAAGGTATACCCAAGGAGCTTGACTTGGTGCGACTGTAAACGCCCACTTGGAGAAAAACCTCCAGTTTCTTCAGGTTCCTCTAGTACCACCGGAATGACGAAATGAACGCAAAGACCCTACTAAACAACGTTTAAGATTTTGATACAAGGGTACTTGGGTGCATGGGCGTATCCAAGAGACGCATCCCATTTACCTTGTTTACGGCCCATGAAATAAATCAGTACTTCGCGTCCCAGACACAATATCTCTCCAATCCCACAGCGGCAACACAAAGCCCCTTCCTGCCAAACGACGTCGACGCCACTGGCAGCGTTAAGGTTTTATTTGTCATCATCTTGAAGAGGACAAGAACAAGAAAACAAGCAATAAGAATCAAGCTACCCTCTCCGCTGCGGCACTCCCTCTCTCGGCGATTATTTCCGGCAGCGTGCGCACCACTTTGGGCCACTCCGCAATCTTTAAGAATCTGACACTAGATCTCAGGAGGCGGCGAGAATTATGACTTTGATGGGAGGAGAGTTGGAGGCGAATGAAGTTAATTTCACAGTGGCTGAACAGAGGGTTAGGCAAACAGCTACCACACACACTTTAACATACTGTAATTACCAGAAAAGTAAAACGGATTCAATTTCAAAAGCAGAAGGGGGTGTCTGGATGGGGAGGACGAGCGCATGCATAGTTGCATTAAGCCGAGTTGAAGAGTGAGTAAATTTTCTACCCTTTCCTTTTTTTTTTTTTTTTCTTTTCCTGAGAACGAGCCCAGCCGTTCTCCACTGTGCGGAAAGTTAACTTGAGATAAGGCCTCCGGAGAGCGGGAGAAAGAGAGAATGCTTAGCTAGAGACATCAAGAGCTAACACTTCAGAGAGATATGAGGACACAGAAGAAATGGAGACGAAAAGATACTCAAGAGAGCAAGCAAGTCTTACGCAAGGCCTCTTAAAGAGTTTTGCACCCTTATCCATTTGGACACCTGTGCCTACCAGAGCATGACCTTAAAAAACATGCCACGACCCTTCAGCACGATACATGTCAATGCATTAAAAACTCCACCGAGACAAGCATCTAGCACTAGCATTAACTCTAGCCCTAAAGCAACTTTTGAATAAGAGGTTCTCGGCGTTAACGCTTGCATTTCTTATTCACAGTTTCATGCGGGAACCTAATGTTTAGTTCGGGGGAACTAAGCGTTTTCATTACGAGAACATTATTTTTAGATGTAGGCTGTAACGTTTGCGAGTTCTCCTTTGCGAAACAACAAAACGAAAATATTCTTTTCAACAAGCTCTGAAGTTAAATAAAGATTTACTCCAATCAAATTGAATAAAGCAACGTTTATGAAGAACGTTAAAAGTTAACGTTTTCATTTCCGCGACATTTACAATGGTTTAAACTAAACTGACAGACCTTACCAGAGCCTGAAAAAAGAATTAGTGTCTGCGAACTTGTATATAAGGATCTATTCAAATAAAGTTTACTACGAAAAATTGATCAGTTTACAATCTTGAACAACTTCAAGGTATTTGTTCGCATTTCTATTACATAACAATAGAACTCAGTTACTGAAGTATTCTAAATGCCTACTACCTTTCCAAGTTATTTGTGATCATTGGTTTAGAAATGAAAAATATAATACGTGCAGATCTCAACAGTCGTATAAATAAAAATGAAGTCCCTTAAATTGGAAAATACCGTTTCGTGGGAAGCCTGCTGTTTACGGCAAGCACTTCCTGCGAGTCACGAAACCTTCCAACCTATTATGCTTTTCATCTCACGCGTGTTCAGACGCACCAGTGTTGTTCGTTTTCCATTTTGACTCGTTTTAAATGCATTTTTTCAAGGCACAACACACCCCTTGCCTGGCTACTGCATTCCAGCTTGATTAAAAGACACCCAGATGGATGAAACATCCCTCTGCACGACAAATACTGACAGAACAGCTGCGTCTAATGAATGCTCTGTTCAGGGTTTCTTTAAGACAACACAAGCCAAGGGCATCAAGGACTATGCAAAACACACTTGCATCTTTCTCGAAAGAGGGTAAAAATGAGGGGATACACCAGGGAGAAGATGCAACATGAGAGCGAGGGGGGATGTGATAAAAGAAAGTCTTGCGTGTGGAAAAAAGAAAGAAAAAGAAGGACACCGAAAGCATGTTTATTTGAACTCTTTCAGCACAGGAGAGACGCCCAGCCGGAAAATTGCGTATTCTGAACCTCAAAATACAGTATTAAAGCCTCTCTCCACAAGAACGGAGAGGAAAAGTCAAGCCGAACTTGAGGAAAACAACCCAAAGTCATCTCAACAAGCATTTTGATTCGGATCACTGGATATTACGCTCGGTTTTCACATCTTCCAGCGGACTACCATCGCTTGTTCTCGTTTAAACCTCGCGCATCCTGCTCTCGTTCGCGTGCACCACCCCTAACGGTTCTCTGGAGGACCTGGAACGCTCTGCGCCGTCATGAAGGGGCCGCTGTGCGTTTAAATGCGGCAAGAGCGAGATATACAGCGAGACAAAGCTCACGGCACATGATTCATCTCTCTCGATGACATCATCCTGAAAGTCTACAGCTGACGCGAACGACAACAGCTCCCCCAAGTGGACATCAACGCATCCACATTTAGGCTGCTTCATAATGCACCTAACAGTGCAATTATACCGTAAAAAAACGTATATATAGTTTGCGTAGCACTTATCGGGTCGAAACGTCAATCAAACGAAATTATCCCAAGATTAAGTTCAAATAAATCACACGGCAAGCGTCAAGCTGTATTTCGATCAAAATATGGCCGAATCTGATCATACTTAACTTGTGATTGAAAATCAGACGCCTTGTTTTATCCTCAAGTAAAGCAAAAAGCTTGTGTGTTCATCGGTGTTTGTTACGTAACACCATTGAATGCACATTAACTTTTTAAGCTATACTACGTTCACACGTAAAAAGCATCGCTACAGTTGCGCTACAAACGCACCAAACGCCGCACAAAAAAGAAAACAGCCAAGCCATTTTTTGGCCCAAACTGCATCCTGCTTTGGCGTGTTTTCCCTGTCCTAGATCTGGTGTGTGGTGACTGTAGGACGCTCACCAGGACTTGGGTTGGCCGAAATGCAGGTAGTTGATGCTGTAAAGGTCCATGTCCTCCGTGTGCCAGGCGAAGGTGGTTTTCCACATGCCGAAGTACAGGTAGGGCGTGTTGACGCCCTCGATGACGATCCCGCACTCCTGCTCCACCATGTCCAGAAGAGTGTTCAGATGACCGATATTCCACTCCGTGATGTCCTGAACCAAGAAACGAGACCCAACCACACGGTTGATAGCATATAAAACCACCAGAAACCACAACCACCGAAGCATTACTCAACACCAAGGCGACTAACCGGGTCGTAAAGCGAGCCGCTGATGTCGGCGCCGTAAATGGGCGACACGAACGTCAAGTTTTTCCAGTACTTCCTTTCCAGGTCGTCAAAGTCCTTGTGCGGAGGGGTGCAGTACCTGAGGCAGGTTCGAGAAGTTCGTTAGTTAGCCGAAAAACAACACTTTGAGCAACGCAAGAGCGGGCGAACTTGACCAAGAAAGCATACTTTTTACTGTTGGCCAGTTTGCGATATTCTCCGACCGTCATGGACTTCTTCTGGATGTTGTATTGAGTGAAGAGCCCCGACTGACCGGTCACCACTTGCATGATGGGAGCGGGGATGACCATATCCTCGATGGTCTCGTAGGAACGCCGCGGCTTCCACTCCTTCGGCGGGATGACCTGAACAACACAGACGTTAACTGATACGAGCTTTTCAGGTCTTTAGGAAACGCAAGACGGCAACCTTGTTAAGAAAATATAGAAAGGAATGAATTTACAGTTGAGTTTATAATTATATTATCGTACGTTGTTAGTTCATGATGCATTAATGTTAACGAATACAACTCGAAATGTTGAATGAGTACATGTAGAAATGAGCCGAGATGACTAAATGCCATTGAAGTATTATTGTAATTTTATGTTCAGAGATGTTTAATAAAAAAATTTTCCCGATTAAATGTAATCGTATTTTACGACGCATTGCATTAATACCATTAAAAACGAAACGCTGGTTTACAACATAGTCGTGATTATTTTAGAGCAGTAACAAGGTCAAAACTACAAGCGCTAATAAATGACCATACCTTTATTCATCTACTTTTACGTACATGCTTTCAAATTGTATCAGTTCAGCATAATAAAAGCGCGGTTTATTGCCATTCGTTGCATTAACGAGAGAGTTTTTAAATGGACTTAATAGAAAGGGAGCTTCGGTTTAAAGTGAACTAAAACCAAAGCGGCAGACCTTCGCCAGACCGGCGCGGTGAGCTCCTTGGGTCTCGATGTACGCCATGTACTTCCCGAAGTCCCTGAACTCCTCCATGGTGGGCCTGAAGGTCATGATCTTGTAGGAGTTGGCGGCCGGAGGAGGCCCCGGGGCCGGCTCTTCTGGAGAGAGCTCTGCCGCTGACGGCTCCGGCTTGATCTCGGGGCTCGGGGCCTCCGTCGGGTCTGGAGGTAAAGCCGGGTCCATGGCTGCAGGTCGGCGAACGCTGCGAGAACCGAGCGAGGAACACAACGCTATTAATTATTAAACATTGAAGTCCATCGTGAAGGATTGCTGTGGAACAACTCGCCTGTAAAAGGCCGATTATGAACATGATTGCGCGTGGAAAAAGGTAGACGTCCAGAAACGTGCAAAAAAAAGCTTTAGAGTAAATAAAACGTGAATCGATGCACGTTTTCTCTTCGGTTCAGTCGATCATAATAGGTAACTGGGTTTTTTGCATTGATATTTCTGTACGCACACGTAAACATTTGTGGATTTTAGCCAAATTTTCATTGCATTTTTTGAAAAATAATGACAAACGCAAAAAAAAAAAAAAAAAAAAAGGCTAAAAACAAAACAAGCGGAAAAAAACGGACGACAAAATAAATTTTAAAAAATGGATTTTTACGAAATTAAGGCAATTTTTGAGACCTGCACAAATAAAATAATGCCATACAGGGCTGTACTTTCATTTTTTTTGCACATGCTACATGCTTTTTTTTTTTGGAAAAATAATGTTTTTTTTAAAGCGACTGCATTAAAGTTTTTCAGCTTAGTTGAACACTAACAGAGTAAAAATGCATTTGCTACGAAGTAAAAAAATAACTAATTAATTCTACATTTAAATACGAGAATAAATTTTATTTTTTTTGGAGTTGAACTGCACCGTAAAAGTTCTATTTTATAACATCAACATTTTAGCTTTTTCTATTAAAAAAAAAAATATTTTCAGACAAATATCTAATCGCTCACGTTTGATTGAGTGCTTCTGAAAAAAAGACTTTCTAGGAGTTCAGGCTTGATTTATTTATTTTTGAGATTAAACTTCACATTAAACATCTTCGATTCAATAAATCATAAGCAAACGCGCAGCTTTCGTCTTCTTAAGAAGTTCATGGACGGACTGGAGCGCTGGGGGTTTTTTGCGACTTTTTTTTGCTACATTTTTTTCTCAGCGGTTTCCGACGGCACCCGTTCACTTCTATTAGCGAGCAAACAACGGAAACGCTACGTTTCGACGAATCCGATGAAAAAAAACTACATCTTGAACGGCCCGGGGGTGACTTTCGGGTGAAAAACTCCTTTAAAAAAAAAATGTCATTAAAACGCATATCTTAGATATTTTTTTTTAATCAGATATCGCTGAAATCTCGCCGTTTTTACAATAAATATTACGCGTGCATGCATTAAATACTTGCACGCTTAATAATGGAAAGAAACGCGAGGGATATAAACACGTTTTGGCGAGAACTACATTGAAAGCTCAACTAAAACGCCCAGAAGAGCTGCTCATCTGCCCGATTCTCCCCCGAGACGCTTTGCATGATATTTTCTTTTCAGCTTTTCGCCGCGGTTGGCTTCAGGCGGCGTCCTGATGTATTCAAACGGCATGGAAATGCTTTCGCCGCGAAGGCTAAACAGCTAAAAAACGACAGGATCCACGATAGCTGGAAAACAAGCAGAGGCTTCTTGGAAACCGAAGTCGTCATTTTATTACATTTTATTCATCTCGGGCGGCGTGCAGACCAGCCGCCGCTTCGCATGCACTGCGGTGAATGGGTGCCGTCAGAATGAGAGTTCAAACATTGGATTAAAACTTCAATAATCCACCAATACGGTCGGGAAACGAAACCAAGCACGCCTGAACGGCAACAAATCTTTGTCGTGCACCGATTTTCACCAACTTATTCACCGGAGGACGCATTATTACAAATTACGAGCTCAAAAAAAACATCTTAAACGACCGATTTGTTTCGTGCAAACGCACAGATGTCGTCTTCTTGAGAAGTTCGTGGAGAAATTAGAGCGCAGGTTGGGTTTTGAGACGTTTTTATCGGCGGTTTCTGGCGGCACCCGTTCACGTCTATTAGCGAGCAAACAGAGGAACGCTACGTTTAACCGAATCCGATGAAAAACTACATCTTGAACGGCCCGGGGGGTGACTTTTGAGTAAAACACAATGTGTTAACAAAAAAAAAATGCAAAATGCATAGCTTGTTTGTTTTCTCTCGCCGTTACGGTGAATATCACGCACGCACTGGATATTTTGCACGCTTAATACCGCTGGTCGTTGTTTATTGCACGCCGAAAATAAATAGCGCGTGAATGAAAGAAACGACTAATCGACGCAAAGCCGCGCGTTCGTTCAATTTCTCGGCGTCGCGCTCGGCTCAAGTTCAATCGGCGTGAGAGACGGAGGTTTAAATGGCCTTTGTGTGTGTGTGCAGCACACAGCAGAACGCGTCGTGGCGAACTACAGCGAAATGCATGGAAAAACCAGGCGGGAAGCGGCCGAAACAACACGCGCACATCGCGCACCGCGTCTTTTATGTCAAATGCATGCCCGTGCTCGCGTGCAGAGGCTTTAGTCGCCTTTACGCTCCTGATTTGACAAGCAGATCAACACAGCTGCTCCGTAACATCGCAAATGACAATAAAAGCTCGCCCGGTGTCCGCGGACTCGACCCGAAAGCGCTCTGGAGATAGTGTGCGTCGCGTTACCTCCTGCTCTGCTTCGTTTTTTGCTCTTTTGTCGCTGTTTTCGTGTCGATTCTGTCCGTTTTCTGGATTCCAGAGGCTCGGTTGTGTTACAGCAGCGCTGGGCCGCGTCTCCGCCCACTGCAGCGCGACGTGGGCCCCGATTGGCCGAATCGCACCTAGGCGTCGTCTCCCATTGGCTGGCGCGCTTGATTGACGGCTCAGCCGGCCTCTCGCGTCGTGTTTGTGCATCTCACTATCACGGAAATCACGTATTTCTCGTAACAACAGTGTCTCTTCCGGTATGACTGACACACCGCACGCCTGCGTTTGAAGGAATAATGAAATGCATGCCGTTCATAACCCAGATTCCTCCCGATTTAAACATGGCTTGCGCGGAATAGGTTGTAAACAGAAGAAAACACTCGACGTGGAAATGTGTTCAGAGAGCATACACACAAAAATATATATTTTTTCTATTATTTAGGATGGAATTCAACCCAACAAACACAATGTTCCCCTAACGTTAGTTTTTGTCCATTTAAAAAAAAAAAGGAAAATTTTTTAGGTTGTTTTTGCAACCATAAAAGAACGTTGTCGTAACGTTGCACGACGGTTATTTTAAAACAACCTAAAATAACCAATATAGGATGCTATCTCATGGTTATTAAGCAATTTTTTGTTTTGCAACCAAAAAATAATTGATTATTGAAGGCTGGATATTTAAAAAATAACCTATACAGAACTTTGCCTCATGGTTATTTTAAAATTTAAAATAGAATTTAAAAATAAACGTTATTTCGTTTTACTGGCTGCCTGACTCGTTCGATTATCGATTCGTTTATTGAATTACTACTTGAAATGAATAGTTAAATATGATTTGCATGTCAACGGATTTAATTTTAATCTTGCATGCGATATTAGTTGATATTCTCAAATCAGTTTTATTTATTGAACAATAAAAGCAAGATATGGTTTTTATAATGCCGATTAAGCGCTCATACGAATATTTTCTAATGACACTATTGTGTCACGTGGAGTAGAGCTCAGAATAACGTTAAAATGACATCAGGGGAACGTTTTAATAACGTTCCACAAACCAAAAACTAACGTTCTATTTTCCGTAAAGAACCTTCCCGGCCAACCAAAAGCAAACCTTAAAATAAATCAAATGAGACAACGTTCCGGAAACCAAAAACTAACATTCCAAGAACGTTCTGGGAGCTCAATCGTTAACCAGTTTATACAAATCATTCCAATAAATATAATAACGGACTACAAACACCTTGAGGTCATTATCATTCATTAATTGTGTTTTTTTAAATGTATGAAAAGCACACGACTCCTAGCTTGAATGCGTGTCGATCCATTATGCCGATTTAAATTATAATTTTTTTTTGATTGAGCGGTAAAATGGTTTGCATTGAAAACATACTGCTAATGCATCAAAAGCAGCACGCATACGAATAGCATTTTTGTAGCAAAAAACCAAACAAATCAACAGGTTTATTTTTATATAAAAGTTTAATAAAGTTTATTGAAAAATATAGCACTCATCCCGGTGCAAGAAAATAGCTATGCACCAAGCACTACATACAATTGCTAAATACAAGTGCTAAAAAATATACAATTTCAAAATTTCAGAATATACAGTTCCAATCTATGCAAATATTAGAAATAGTTGAGGTATAACTAAGGGAAACAAATAATAAAACGAAGGTAATTATCTGCAGCCTTAGGCATTTTATTTAGCAAACACTATAACCCTCACAACAAGCAAAAGAACGTCAACGGGCGAAAGAGACGATGCAATTAAATACTTCCTGAAGGAGAATCTGTACGGGTTTGTGCGAAAAACGGTTCGAGGATTCACCCCGAAAACCTCCGATAAGTCAAGGCAGACCAGGAGCGCTTAAAACCGGATCTGGGATCGACTCAAAAACGTCGGCCGAAAACGAAGATCGCGGAGCGGTTTCACGCGCATGACCACTGTTTGCATAACGGCAGAAGTTAGTGGAAAAATGACACCATTTCTAAAGAACATACAGCAGTTAAAAAGCAAAGCAAATAAACGAAAAACAAACAAAAAAATAGAGGGATAATACCTATTAATTTCATAGTATTAAAATTTAGTTGCTTATCAAAAGAGTAAAAATGCATCAAGCAATGTCGTTTTTACGTAAATTTACTATTAGGTAAAATTTTTATTAAATTTAGTTAGTTACCAATAACGGTAGTACGATAAAAGATATAAAAGTAATAACGTTTGTGCGCTAGTAAAGCTATGGCACCTTATACTCATTTGTACGAAGCCTTGCCTTTGTCGTAAACGACAAAACCTGCTGGCGATAACGTCCTCAAACGCATAGCTAATTCAAATTTAGTTAGCGCTAACGATGGTACAGTAAAAGTTACCGCTATAGGACCGTAAACTCGTGGATCTCAATATTCTTACGAAGGAAAAACCTGATATTAGCATTGCGAATATTGTGTATAGTACATGGCCGTTACTTTTTTACTTAGTCAACGCTACGAACGGTATAGTAAAACGTCACGGCTGCAGCACCTTAAATTCACGGATGTTAATTCGTACAAAAGCTCGTTAAACGTCAAATGATTAACGTTGCAAACATTGTTTATAGTAAATAGCCACGTTCTTTCAATTTAGTTAACGCTATAGATGGTACGGTTTACGAACGTTAAAATAAAAATACCAGCACTTTTGCGCGATGTCAGATTACCGCTCGCGAAACATTAGCCAACATCGTAAGTGCTTAGCTAGTAACGCTAACGATAGTACGGCAAAGTCGTTACTGCTACGGCACATTCAGATTTTAACGTTCGTACAAAAGCTTATGGCAAAAAAAATAAACATAGCTAGTTCATTTAGAGTTAATTAACGTTACTTGTGGTACAAAAAAAAAAACTGATCATAACGCAACGGGACAATTTTAACCGGATTCTGCTTTTGGACAAATCTACTTGTGAAAAACGAAACATCATAATAGTGCATAGATAGTTCTTAGCTAACGCTAACAATAGTAAAAAAAAACGCTACTGCTACGGCACCTTAAACTAGCATTTGTACGAAAGCGTAACTTCAAATGGCGCAATAAAAAAAAAAAAAAAAAAAAAAAAACGGTGTTACATGAGCATTCGTTAGTTCATTTAGTGCTAACGATGGTACTGTAAAAACGCACTTCGTGAAGCAACGAGATTCTAGAGCCAGCGTTTTCATACAAATCAATGACAAATTGCTGCGAAAAGCGATTAACGAACATTTTAATTGTGCATAGCTATGGTTCATTGTGCTGGTGTAAGGTACAAGGAGGCAACGATACGTCACTTGAAGCTGCTATAGCTAAAACACGACTAGAATCACGTCACTCGCAAACACGGAGACCGCAATCCGGAAGAAACGACTACAGCGTACGGAAATCAAGTGGCTAGATAGAGGCGGATCACAAAACAGGGCCAAATCAAGTAGCGGCGTTCAATCAAGGCGGAAGGCGTTTCCTTCGATCCTACGACCTGATGCATTCGTTAAATATATTAAAAAAAGAACGAAATCCATGTTTCGTTCGGGAAATTCTGTCGTGCCGCGTGTCGTCGCCGCGCCGACAGCGTCAGCGTCAACACCGGCCGCTGCTGTATCCGGGGAAGAGCTGGGTGAGGACGGCTTGGAGAGGCTTGTTCACCGTCATTTGGTAGTTTTTGCCCAGGTCGTGTCGGCAGGCCGGACAGGTGTAGACCTCGGCTTTGAAAGACCGCTGAAGGCACTCCTGCGAAGACAAAAATAAAATAATAAAAATGTGTTCGTTATATTCAGAGGTGTACAAACTAGTGCGTGTGTAATGACCCCTAAACAGAGATTTTAACCGTAAATAAAAAAAAATACATGCATATAAAATAATAATAATCCAATTTCCACAAATAGAAATTTTTATATTTACAAAAAAATAAGAGACGAAGTAGTATATTTAAAATGGAAAGGAAAAAGTGAATTAGTGGATACAGAAGTGTAATTGAAACGTAACTGTCGTGCGTAATTTAACTGAAAATTTGGTCTTAAGGTCTTCAAAAATTTGTGTAAGTTTACATTTGAAAATACATGACTCAAATCAAGAAATATAATAAAATATAGAATTAAAAAAAAAAACTAGTCAACATTTGAAATGGATTACAAGTTGAAATCGAAAAACAAAGCTTTTTTGT